>NC_049170.1:145308261-145445761 GCF_009769625.2 Cygnus olor | reverse complement strand
GGAGCTGATTTCAGCAGCAGATTCTTTTTTTTTTTTTTTTTTTTTTGAGACAACTGCTGGAAATACCCTTCTCAATCATGCCCACTCAGATGCTTGAAACTGTGTGGTATGTGTACATAATGTCCTAGTTTACCCTACTCGCACTGCATTCCTCCGCAACATTTCTTTTCACACGTTAGTGTCCCTGCATTTCATTTTATTTTTTTGCTCTTCCAGTAGATGGTGTTTTCATCTGTTTTCTACACTGACATCTCCGAAAGAAGGGGGGAAAAATGCACTTTGAAACGTTATGTGTGAAGCTGAAAGTATTTCCTGTTATTTGGAAGCCCTTCTTTGACCCATTTCTTTCCCTCACAGTGTCTGACTTCAGCCTCGAGTTTAATTTCATGTGGCTTTATTTGACTATTTGCATTAAGTAGTTAGTCATGGCTTAGCGCTGTTTTTCGAGTGCTGGATGCCCGGATGTGTCAGCCTTACCTTAATTTGATGCTGTTTATCCCTCTGATAGATTGCTATATATTCATCACCTAATAAATCCTGAAGAGAATAAATTGAAATAGTGAAATCTTGGGGAGAAGCCAGCAGACATCTAGCTAGCTGTTAGACGGGTAAAAAAGCAGCTTTCTACTGTCAGGATCAGCATTACTCCAACAGTTGCAGCAGCTCTCAAGCCTCTGGATTTGTTTGCAATGAGAGATTTGTTGTGGATTTTTAACAAGGCTCCTGTGTGTGTGCCATGCTTAGTAAATATTGGCCTTCAGGGTATTTTTCAGTCACGCTGAATGGACTTAGTTTCCCCAAACTGCGAAGTGCAGAAAATCCATTTCACTGATTTTTTGCTGTAGAGATTGCATCACAACTTGCACAATACAAAAGAAAAATAAAATCACAAGAAAGATTGTGTCTGAGGAGCTGGGGAGCCGGCTGGGGAAAGGGCAGACCAGAAACTGTGTAATGCTGAGTTCTTAAGTAAATGACATGGCAAGCGTTGAATGTATGTTAGGAAAATTATGAAACACATCTTTTTTATTTTATTGGTGGTACTGCGTGTAGGAAAATACGATGAGTCACTAAAAATTTGTACCGTTTAACAGGAGGTAGTAATAGAAAAAAATATCCGAATTGTTAGATGTTAGACACAGTGAAATTTATAATCATCTTAGAGAAAATGAAAACAAAGTACCATGTATCTGAATATAATGCAATGTGTGACTGAAAGGACAATAGAAAAGAAATGGACAGTGTGAGGTGTTTCAGTGGCTTCCCATTATGCAGTTTTATGTTTTGATAGCCAGTGGAGTTCAATATTAAAATATTTCTAGTGCCCCTGTGAACTATTGCAGGTTTCTGTGGATACTTTTTACGAGCTAATTTTAAATGAATATGAGCAAGGGGTCATAGTGTTTTCATTTGAACATGGTTTGTAAAAACAAAAAGCTTCCTAAGATAATGTGGGCGTGCTAAAAGCAGTACTACACGGACATATTCAGACTTTACTATACTCAAGTGATTTTTTTTCAGTGACTGGTGAGGCTGCCCTAGAAGAGTGTATCAGTCATAGTGAAATACTGTGCTGTTTTTGATCTCTTTGCTATTCTAGAGAATGATAGTGTATGAGAATGATTTTTTTTTATTGTCCTCATTTTAAGTGATGGTGGAGCAATGAATGGAACAATAATTTATTGAGCATTCACACACTGTATGTATACTTTCATTATACATTTATAGAGGACCTATTGTTTTGTGTTTTCTGCTGGAGGCTAGTCATGTAAAAGAATAGTCTAGAATAGACTCACTCAGTGCATGTGTTGTCCATTTGCCTGTCAGCAATAGTTCTGACAGAAAAAACAGGGAGTTTGAGTGACTGCTGGTCTGTCTTAAGGTATGGTAATGAGGCTAATTAGGAGAGATGAGAGCTGAACTCGATATGTGAAGGCAATTATCCGTGAAACTTTTGTCATGCTTTATCTTTATCAGATCTCTCTTTCTTTATTTTTGGCATTTGCCAGTGACACACAGAATGGAAATATTTGAAGTGATACATATTTTAGAAAAGCAAAGTAAAGAATGAAGGCAGAGGGAAAATTATGTGAGAACATCTCATTATTAAACTCTACAACTTAACAAGGATATTGTAGTCCAGCAAGAAAGAATTTTGCCTGTGTTATTCTTGTCACTTACATTTACATGAATTAAAATCAATTACTTCTGGTAATAATGAGCTTAGATAGAGACCTACATCTCCCCTGTTAAGTGTACATTGTTTTGTCTGCTCCTTTTATGTTATGAGTAGTTGCAGCAAGTAAGTTATTAAACATATTTGAAAGAAAAGCATGCAAAGATGATGATAAGAGTGAAAAGGTATTTAATTGCATATTAACAAAAAATGAATTTTTTTCATTTTCAGGAGGATAGTACAATTTACTTTCAGACTGTTTCTTACACCAACCCAATGCTAACTGATTAGGAAAGAAGCACTAAACAGAGCAAATGAAAACCAGGTGTCACAAGCCTTGATGAATCAACGCACATAATCCACAAGGAAAGGAGGTGACAAATGAAATTTGTGCATTAATGAGACCATAACCAGGCTCAATTACTAGGCCGTTTTGAAGAGTCCTAGGAACTTCACACATTTCTTTATGTTAGAAAGAAAAAAATGACATACTCTGAGCTCTCCGCATGCTGCTGCTTCTAGTACTAAGTCAAAAGACAGTGTCCCTCTAATCTACTTTTAAAGAAAATATGTTAAAAAAAACTAGTTATAAGACATGTCCAATTGCTTTTTTAAAAAGGAAAAAAAGTCTGCTTCATAATTTAGATCATTTTAGTGAACTTGGACATTCCGTATGTCTATTGAATGAGTTTATAAAATAAGATTACATACTACAAATCAAATTTATCTTAGTAGCATATGGTCCTCTCTTCTGAACTTGGTAGAAATACAGCAAACAGTATTGAGAATAGATGTGTAACAAAGATCAATATTTATGATCCAGAGAGCTTTCCAGTAAGTACCAGTTCTTTTTTCTCAGATTCTATTTTGCAGTATTTACATTAAAAGCTTTGAATCTTTTCATATAATTTACTACTATCAACGAGGTAACATAACACATGTACAGCACAAGATTCCTGAGATCCACAATGCTAATACTAAATCTAATATGAAGGGCTGAATTCGATGTTACATCTTTAATTTCATCTGCTTTTAATGATGGCATGGAAAGTTAGACCCATTTCCCAAATGTTACTGTAAGACCTTGTTCTGTAAAGTAACACCCACCTGACTATAGCCTCTGTCTGTACCCTCCTCCTCTCTTTTCTTTGTACCCTCTGTTCTTCTTGCACACCCATGCACACATAAGAACACTCTCTTCTTTCTACAGTACAAAGGTGTGAAAAGTAGTTTATTGCAAATTATGGTCCACAGCCATTAGTTTCATAAATAGCCACTACTGATCTTCAGTAAAAAGTCTACTGTTGCCTGCATGGGAAAGTTTGGAGACCTCCTCTTTCCATGGGCTTTTGCATGATGCCGAAAAAAAATGAAAAACTTTAGCTCACAATCCCCAGGAAGAGAAAAACCTGCCTTGGCAGTTTTCTGCAGAATGAGCATAAAGGGGATGACCACAGAAATGCCACTTTCAGACATCAGCAAAAGCAGTTCTTGGAGACACGAGACCTCCTCCCACACAGGAAATCCTTTCTCACTGTAGGCTTTCTTATTACACATTTGGTATTCATAGCTATAAAGACCTGGAGTATACCTTGGTGAAAGAGAGAAAACCAAAAATATTTTGTTGTTTATCTTTTACCTATCAGTTTGACTAAACAGGAACTCTTAGTACACGTTCCCGCTCCCTTCAGCTCCTCTTTTCCTCTATTTATGTTCTCTTGCATTATGCAGAGCTGCTCATGAGTATAAATCTCCAAAGAGAACAAATGTGCCAATCTCCAAATGTCGTTGGGGAGAGGACTCAAAATCTTCCCATCCAACACCATAACTAAATTTTCTAAAGCAGTAATTTGTCTAGTTGCAGAAACTAACATTTTTTTAGTGTGTCTGGATGTCTTTACCTTATTTTTCTAGCCAGTTGACAGTGGTGGTATATAAACACTTAAACCACTTACCACACCATTACAACAAGTTACCTATGGTACTCATAATGAATAGGTTACTAACGAAGTGTCATTTCCTAGCCTTATTGGTTTATGTTGCAACCTTAATGATATTTCAGTTTTGGAATAAACTCTCAAAGTAGTGTACAGGGATTTGGACACACGACTTGCATTAACATTAATCAAAATCACGTGTCTAAATTCCCACTGCACTAAAAATGTACCTTTTGATTGTGGATTGGAATTGCATGTCCGGGGGTGCATATGCAAAAGATCACTTCACCAGCTGCTTCCTTTTGTGCTCAGTCATGTTTGTGCTCTTCATACCTGAAATGAAAGAAGGCAGCGAATACTGAAGCCCTTTGTTCACAGGCTGTGTCACTGAGGACAGTGACAATTCATGTTTCCTCACTTTAATCTGCATGAGCCCAGCAATTCCTTTTTGCTGATATGCTGAGATGCTAACTCTAACAGGGGTGGGCAGTCACGTCTCTGGTGTCCCAGCTAGCTCTGTGCAACCACGAGATTCTGAAAGTGAGAATGAAAGACTGGTTCAGATAAAGTAAAGCTTCCTCTCTAACATCATCCTCAGTGCCAGACAGGTCTTCGTGAAAAGCAGTGGCCTTGTAGCAGCAATTTGAATATTGCTGGAGTTTGGCATTCTTCTGTATTTTCCTGGTTTTGGTTACAAGCAGTATCAAATATTACTGTAACTGAGGGAAACCATTCCAGCAGGTCTTACAGCCCCAGTGAAAGCAGGGCCCAGAATTGAGCAAGTCAGCCTATAGCTCAAAGGTCCTTCTAATTAATTAAGTAGGCTCCAGGGGGTTAGACTCATTGTGATATGGTTGGCCATGGATTGACAAATTTTGGTGTTTCAGTGCATGTGTGTTGACCCATTGGTGGCTGGTGGTCACTGATTCAGAGACATGACTGTATCACGGGTTTAATACCAGAGTATCTCCCAGAAACCAAATAAATTCATCTCTTCAGGCCCTCTTTAAGACACGAATAGTTTTCTCATTAAAAATCTTAAAAAGAAGCTGTATATATTGTTCCAGTACCAAACTCAAAAGAGTTTGATTGCTGTCTGGGATTTGGAGCTAGTGAAGCTCAACTGTTCACAAGCAGACCATGGATTATAAGCTGTGCTTTTGCAGCTATGTCTTCTGCTGGCTTCACTGGGGTATCTTTAAGGAGAAAAAAATCTTGAAAAATAACATTCCATGTATAGGCTAATCCATGCTTTTGCAACTGAAGCAAACTCCAGAAAAAACCCTGAAGTTAGCTTGAATATCCTATCTTGGAATGATGGGTGCTGACTGACTGAAAAACAGGAAAAAGGAGTTTCATTTGCTGGATTTCAAAGCAGTTACCTCATAAAATAAATAATAACTTTCCATATTGCTTTGCCATTAATCCATATATGTAACACAAACAAATGAATAAGAAGTTTCATATTCTCCAAAGTTTGCAATGATTCCACCATGAAAGACAAACAGTTTCTATCTGTAGTGATGACTCATTGATTTGCTATAGCACCCAAAGAGCCGTTTAAGAAAAGTGCAGTTATGTCCCTTTGGCTGACTGAGGCTCTAGCATTTAATAAAACCAGAACCCCAGGCATTTTCTTAATTTTTGTCTTAGGTCCAATCTTGCAAAAGCTTATGGATGTGCTTAACTTTACACAGGTGAATAGGCTTATGAAACTAAATTAGACCTTTCCCATGCTCAAAATTCAGCACTTTTTTTTTTTTTTTTTTTTTTGTAGGAGCAAGGCCTTTCTGTGCTGCCATAAAGTTCATTTTTATTTCTACTTTATCACATTCAGATGCTTTCTTTGCTATGTTTTCTGTTTTAAGCTAGCACTTTTAGAAATATAGTGTTCCCACTGTGGCATTGGCGAGAAAAAGAGAAAAGATGTATTTGAAACTTGCATGGCTCCAATGAAAATGCTAGTAAAGATTGCCTTAATCCTAGGATCCAACAAAAAATACATTAAAATCGCTAATGAACAAGCCAAGAAGTATTGTGTAATGAAACAGTTAAAGTAGCACTTGTTTCCTGGCAATGAAATAAAGGTTTTTATCATTTTTTAAAAAATTGTTTCAAAAGCATCTTTCAATGTACAGTCCTTTTCAGTTTGCATCTGTCTGCTTCGTGAGCAATCCTTTCACCCCCTTTTCAAAGCCATATAAAGCTTGCAATGCAGGATAATTAAAACAAATCTTGAATAAACTGTTTTGTGGAGATAGAAGTTTGATGGTTGAATATATAAAAAATTGTAACCAGATGTTGTGCAGAAGCCATAGTAGTTTAAAGATCATGAGCTTTTTCTTTTTTCTTTTTCCTTTTCCTTTTTTTTGGTATGAAGCAAAAATACTCTAATTGAAGTTGTCAGCAGGAGTGAGACTAATATGCCTGTATTTGATTAAATAATAGTTTATTTAACATTCAGTGTGGCCCAAAATTGGCTGAGACTAAAATACAGAAACTTTACTTAATTTTTTTTTATTTAAATAGAGTGAAAAGTAAACCTAGTTAATGTTAACATTTTTTCTTGATATTACCAACTATTCTATTATTTGTCCACTTCTGTGTCTAGTTGAAATGTTGTCCTATCCACTGCACACAAATTTTCTTCCTATTCTCCTATTAACTAGTTGATCAATGGAAGAAATGGAAAAAGAAGGATGGGCAATAAAGTCTGGAGTGCACTGGTTGATCACAATTATTACTGAAATCTGGTAGAACTTAAAAGTATAACACAAGCATCATCCAACATCCCTTCTTGCTACTCCGTGAAAAGCATGGAAACTCAGGCAGACGCATTAAAGGATAGTTGTGCATGAAAAAGGTTGTGTGCTTTAAAAACGCCAGAATATTGAAATACGTACATTAGATTTCCTGGCAGTTATTTACTCTCTACAGAATAGCAGTGTTTAATGGATAAACTCAGAAAAAGTGGTGGCTAAGATTTCTTCAAGGGATGATTGCTAAGTATAGCCCTAGTTTTTCTGTTTCTATTCTAATATATTCTAATTTTCTGTTTCTTCAGTAATTAAAAGGTCAGGTTTTGATAGACTTTCTCTCTTTTTTTTTGCTACTTTACTTCTTAAATAGCCCTGTAGCTTCACATGATGCTGTTCATAAACAAGGGGATCCCCATCTTGCCTTCTGTGAGTAACCACCGCTAAAACCATAGGAATTTCATTCTCACTCTTCTCTTTGTGGCTGTTTGGCCTTTTGCGTAAGAAAGGGCTATGTGACTCATGATCCACAGATTGCACAGGGTTTAAAAATGAACCATGAAGGCGTGAGTTGCTTGGCTTGTTGGTGGCATGTGCTGCTGCGAGTGCCAGTACTTCCTGCTTGGAAGTCAGGATGGAGATAAAGTGTTTTTAAAGCAGATCTACCTTGGAAATAGCTATTTCCAGTTGCCAAGTGGTGTTCCCAATTTTTTCTTTAATCCCTTGCCATCGCATGACCCTTTAGGTGCCCTCGCAGTACCCTCTAGTGACTGCAGCTGACTGCTACAGCCCAGCCTGCACCCGCCTCACTGCGCTCAGTGCTGCCCGGCTTCCTGCTCCCTTGCCTCTGTACCTGGGACCAGACTTGGTGGTTTGAGCAATGCTGATCTTTCAGTGCTCCAACACCCAGCCAGTAAATAGCAGACAAGGCCAAATTTGTAGGGAGATTGCAACATTCAGTAGGAAACTTGTATTTCATTCCGAGGCCATTAATCACTGAAATGTAGTAGAAATTTCAGCCCCAGCTGTGCGTGTGATGTGTACTACAGTGCTAGGGCTTTCATTCCTGAAATGTACAATTACATAGACCATCGTGAAGATAACATCTCCCAGGTCTACCCTGGCATTGCTACACGTACCAGGGCTCCAGAGGTAGGTGATGGCAAATCCGTAGTAAAATCAGCCAAGAACTAACTTTAGAATAGCAAAAGTGAAGCTCAGTGCAATCAGCTTTCTTTTCGTTTTGTTTTGTTTTGTCTAAAACAGATGGGGATCAGAACAGTGCTAGGTTTTCACTGTTTTCTACCATCTTCTTCTGTCCTTGTGTGTCATGCCAGTGGTGGAGGTATGTTGGGTATGAAAAGGGAAAGGATTTCCTCTCTGATTTGGCAAAGGAAGAGTTAGTTGCAAAACACAGGTTTGTTGAATGTCATAGCTAAAATGCTTAGATTTGCACTGCTCTATAGTAACTTCTGAAAGTTTTTCCCTCATTAACTCAGACTGCTATTAATAAAGGAAACAGGGCCCAGTATTTATCTTTCAGGATTTTTTATTTTGTAGAGGTATAACTCACTGGTAGAAGTGACCTGATTTGAAAAGATCTTTTCTTATAAAAATACACGCATGTCACATCCACTTACATATTTGGTATTATTCAAAAGAGCAGGACTTGTTGTGTATCATGCCTGGATTTAAACCCTTCTTCAGAGGGTCCGGGATACTGGTCATAGGCAGGTAGCATTGGCAGCCATCCGAAAATCTCCTCAAAAGGTCCAGAGTTTGTTACTGCATGAATCATTCAGTGTTCCCCACACCTTCCTCATCTTCCTGCTGATTTTACTATCACAGTTTCACAGCCATGAAGTTTCCATAGCCATGTCCATTTCCCTATGACTAGCCACTAAGGTGTGAAATCCTAGTCCATGACACAGAACCAAAAAATGTTTCCTATAAAATATATGTAGGAAATAAAGCCCCTTCTCTTTTCAGTTCCTGAAAGAGAGCTTTTGGCAAAGATGCTGATGAAATGGAAGATTTTTTTTTCCCCTAGAGAAAAGTCATGTCATTATTAATGCGCTTCTTTTTGGTGTGCATCTTTTTCCTTCTCACTCCTAAGGATTCCAGTAGGTGATAAAGAAAGGGAGGGAAAACAATTTGACATTCACTGTTAAGGAAAACCTGAATTAAATTGAAAGGTGAATTCATAAACTGTCAGGATTTTTGTTTCGTCAGTAAAGCAAAATGGCTTTGAGTATAGTCTGTTAGCAGCTGTGATTGTGTATGGCATGTCTTAAGGTAGAGGTTTCTTTTTGTTTCAGAGTTGTGTATGTGGGCCTTATGGAGTCTTGCTTAAAATCAGATGAACTGTGATACAAGCAGCAGAAGTAAGGGAAAAGGGATACTGTTTCCTAACTTTTTTTTTTTTTTTTGCTTATATAGCAAAATCTGGTGTATTGATCAGTGGAACAGACCCAAACAGTTCGTCCTTGAGTTCCTGTGCTAGGCCTGCACAACCACAGTGATCGCTTTTAGGCAGCCCAGTGGTCCTTACCTCTCCAGGTACAGCACGGACCCAGCCACAGCTGCCCACGAACAAGGCTGTGGAGTGGCTAGGTGATGCCCCTTGAGAAAGGAAGCTGAGAGCTTGTTTTACAAGGTATTGCTGTGCAATCAGCTTTGTCTAAGAAGCCTCCAGAAGATGTGAAAAATAAGTTAACTGAAGGGTTGCAGGGGGAATTTTGCTGTGTCTCTTGTTCCAGCTTCATTTCACGAATGCCATTTTTCAGTCCTCTGCAGAACTATGAACTGAAGCCTGAGTGTGTGACAGGGTGGGTGCATTTCTTCCTCAGCCTGCAGACCTTATGATGGAAATCCCCACTAAGTTGCATTTCTCTCTCGTACTGCTATTGTCAAGTGCATGCCACTTAAGAGAATGACTGCTCCCAGCAGTAAATTCAGCCTGCCAGTTGCAGTAGAAACAAATCCTTTGGAGAAATGAAATCCATAGGTGGAAAGCAGTAATTCTGACAATGCAGATTTTAAAACTGGTGTCTTAAGCAATGGAAGAACAACTTTCTTCAAGGTAGGACAAAAATTATTCTAGGGATGCTGGAATCAGTACTGTGCAGTTACAGTATTTGTTGGTGCTGATGTGAATGAGTACAAAAAATACAGAGGACATACCAGTTTCTAGGGTTGCCAAGGCAGAAAATCCTGCATGAATGCTATTAAGATAAATATTGTTTATTATTATTACAGTGTATATATATTTTAAATTGATTTCCCTACTGGGTGATTCTCCCGGGTGGGTTGTGGTGGTGGCAGTGGTGGCAGTAGAGCTTAAGGCTTGGTTAAGGCATTTTAATTAATGAGGTTAAGCTTGATTAATAAGGGATTCAGAGTATTCTTTTGTCCCTAACAGTTACCATGACTTTCCTCTTTCTTGTGCTTTTACATGCTGCTACTGCCCCTAGCACTGTATCAGGAAATCTGTTTTTCTTTTCTTTTTTTTTCTCTCTTTTCTCTCTCTCTCTTTTTTTTTTCCTTTTAAACCTTGTGTTATATCACAGATTTTAAGGTCTTCAGTCATTATGCTGTGGCTCTGTCTTGAATTCCATGAAATGTTTCCTATCAAACTAGGAGACCATATGCCCATGTTGGCCTAAAATTCACAGTGCATCATGTACCAGAAATAGAAGCTGGTAAAGATTCTTCAGAGATTGTGTTCACTTGTTCCAAAGACCTGGTTTGTTTATGGAAGGGATGCTTGCAGTACATAAACACTATTTAAGGAGAAATGTCTCCAAAATGTACAACAGTTGTTCTATTCTCCTTCTCATCTTAATGGCATTTTTAAGGAAAACTATACAACACCCTGTATTGAATCTCATTTACAAGTAGACATTAGGATCTCGATAGGAAACAACAGGCAGAGAATATTTTTTTGCAAAACCTACATTAGATACTTCACGCAGTTTCTCTGAAATATTTTGAAATTATTACTGGTTTAGTCTATTTTAATTAATTTAATATTTATAACCATGAAATTTCAAATGTTTTTCAAGACAATCGAGTAGGAATTAAGGCTAAAGTGGATAGAAATGAATACAACAAATAAGTGACAAATGATCTACAGCCTCTCACTGAAGATTTGGTTGAAGAAAGGATCAGTTTACCCAGAATACTTGAGTTTCATATAGTTCATCAGCTTCACAGAATCACTGAGCATGAAAGGCAGCTCTGGATCACATCGTCCAACCCCGCTGCTCAGAGCAGGGTCAGCTAGAGCAGGGTGCTCGGGGATGCATCCCTATGTGTTTTGAGTATCTCCAGGGTAAAGTCTTTACAACTTTTCTGGTTAGCCTGCTCCTGTGTCCAACCACCCTTACTGCAAAAAAAAGTTTTTTCATTATGTCCAAATGGGATTTTCGGTATTTCAGTTTGTACCTTTGCTTCATGTCCTGTCACTGGGCACCACTGAGAAGAGCCTGGCTCAGTCTTTATTCTCGCCATCAGGTATATATGGCTGTGGATAAGATCCCTCTGAGCCTTCTCTTCTCCATGCTGAACAGTCCCAGCTCTCTCAGCCTCCCCTTGTAAGAGAGATGCTCCCTTAATCACATTTACAGCCCTTCACTGGACTCTCTCAAGTATGTCCCTGTCTCTCTTGCACTGGGGAGCACAGCACCAGACCCAGGACCCAGATGCGTCTCACCGGGCTGAGCAGAGGGGAAGGATCACCTTCCTCGACCTTTCGGTGATGCTCTGCCTGATGCAGCTCGGGAGGCTGCTGGCAGTTTTAGGTGGTTTAACTTTAAAAAATACAAACGTAAAATTTATTGATAGCACATTTTACTTTCCTGCAAGAGAATTTTTTTTTTTACCCCATTACCTTCCTATATGGCTGTAACATTGAACATGAACTCTGGTCCATTCTTACTTCTTAAAGCTTCAGAAAGGAAGCCATCAAATATTTTTGCTGAAAGTGGCATTGCAGAACAGAGTAAGATTATTATGTTAGAAGCAGCCACTTAGACACAGACTCTGCTTTATTGTCTTGTTCTTTGGAAGTGTTTGAAATGGATTGGATTAGATGAAAATGTCCATTATAAAAAGGCCACTACTTTTCAATATTTACCACACGGTGGTATCTGGGATACCACAGTTTCTCCCTAAGCTTACAATAGGAAATAACTATGGTAATTGTGTGGTATGGGTTGGCAAATGTTGATTTTTCTGAATGGAAGCCATTCTAGCAACAGCACGTAACAAGATCTGCAGTAAGAGTGCAGTCATAAACGTATTGAAAATAATAGGTGGACATTTGGATCAGTTTTGGATCCCTCCCTAGTAACAGCTTTCTCTGGGGGACTGTGTGGGACTCAAATTATAGTTACTTCAGTTCCTGAAGAAGTGTATAAGGTATATCTGCCATAAGAAACATTTTCTTGTTATGCTTCTTCTTTAATTAAAATTAATGTTCCGAAGAGGAATTTTTTAAAGCACAAGTACCAGGTAAATGAACCTCACTGGTTTTCACCAAGAAGTAGACACCTAATTGACATTTCCTCCCTGAGTCCTGAAGACTTCCATTAAAACTTTAGATCCTCATTTTGTAACGTAGAAATAGAACTTATTCTTCCAGGGTAATTTCCAGATTTGGGGTGCAAATTTGGGAGGATGTAGGTGATCAAAAGTCAGTGGGATTGAGGCTTCTATGACAATTAATGGCTTTTGAAATTTTTACCCCCGAGGAGCCTTTCCCCTGCTGATTTTGGCAGCCCTCAGCCAAAATCTACAAATGAGAGTTCCTCCTCTCAGCTGCTGGCTTTCTGAGCCATTTTCTATATAAATAGAGATCACGTGGACTTTAATAAGGTCAGGGAATGTTTTTTAAATGTCTGTGATTTTTTTCCCCCTCAAAACTTAATTTTGCCCATCTGATTTCTATGGAAGTGGGAACAGATGCCAGAAGCTGAGAACTCCAGCAGCTTTGTGCTCATTCGTACAGCAGAGTACTTGCGGGATTGGGACCCTCAATTACTATCATATGTAGAGTTACATATTGGCTCTTAGCAGAGATCTGCAAATGCTGTCTGGTTCTTCTACCATGTCAAGGTTGGGGGGTGTTTAAGGAAATATGGATGTATCTTTGCTCCATTTTTATCTATTCATTTGATGAGTGAGATTACTTCATGAAAGGAGGGATACTCGGGGTGGTGCCTTCTTAAACATAAATCCTCCAGTATTGATGCCTAAACTTAAGCACCTAATTCCATGTTTAGGCACCTTCATAACTTGCTCTTTATCTCAGAAAGCGAGTCTGTTTATAACAGAGTCTAACTATTGATTTAGATTCCCTATTGGAGACAGCAGGGCTTGGATATTTTTGCTTTGTGCCAAGAAATGAAAGTCAGAAGCGTTTCCAGTTTTCTCGATGTCTCTTTCAGCGTGCTTAGGGCTGTTCTGAGAATACTACTTCTATGCAGTGACTGAACAGAAGAGCAGCAGTCTAATTTTGTCTGTGTTACAATGTTTGTAAATTAGAAAAATACAAGGGGCTCATAATGACTTTTTCTTAGGTTCGCTTGCTAACAACAGCTTAGCTCGTTTGGAAGCAGGCAGTGTGCAGGAAGGAGCAGCAATCTGTGGGAACAGGCACTGATTTTTCAGGCAGCCACTCAGAATCGCAACTGCTGCATGAATCTGTTTCTGCAGAGTGCCAATGGAGGAACGTTTATATTATTTAGGGGCAAGGATCACAGTTCCCAAACCAGGCTCCCTCTGTCCAGCTTACACACTAATACATCTACCTACCCCTTTTTTTAGTAAGGAATGCTATTATTCCTAAATTGTACTTTTCATATTAATCTTATTTTTGGCTACTTCATCTAAGTACTGCTCTAAAATTGCCTGAGTGGTCAAGTTGCTTTAAAAAGTTGGGAAGAAGCTTAAACAGAAATTTAGCAATTTTTGCAGCAGTTCTTAAAAAAAGCTGATTAAACTTGTTGCGGTACTAACATTGTAATTTTTGTAAAGATGCTGAGAGATGC
Source organism: Cygnus olor (assembly GCF_009769625.2). Taxonomy (NCBI): domain Eukaryota; kingdom Metazoa; phylum Chordata; class Aves; order Anseriformes; family Anatidae; genus Cygnus; species Cygnus olor. Next base: position 145,431,840 of record NC_049170.1, on the reverse strand, counting down.
TGCTGGCAGCTTTTTATTGTGCCAGGCGGTAAACTGTAAAGAAAAAATAGGACACAAATTAGGCAGGCTGTAGCTTAAATATTTGTGAACACACCTCAGCAGAGATAACACATTACTTGAGTCGATAGGCACAAGGAATCTAGAAAAATAGTGCTGCGTTTTGGGAAAACAAAGACAATCAGGGCTTTCTTCTTGAGCAGCTGCAGCCAGTTCCACTAATGGAAGTGCAAGAGCAGAAACTGGCAGCACAAGGTATGTGTTCGTTTTTACAGATGGCAATGCAGACAAGTTGGTAATTGAGAAGGAAGTCGTGTACGTGAGCTGTTTGACGGGGGACAGCCCATTACAGTACTTTCCTGTGTAATTGACTGGGTGAGTTATTGGAGAGAGAATTTCTATTCCTCTTGAATAGGATTTGGTTATTGCAAAACGACATCATTATTGTTACTGAAATGCAAGATTTGAGTTTGCTTTTTTTTTATTCCCTTTTTTTTTTTTGTCACTGGTGTGAATAAAACTTTTAAAATTAATTTTCATTTTGGCTCCATGGAGATCTGTGTCGTACTGCTGGGATTCAGTAGCAAAATGCAGCAGAAGAGAGATCGTGTCACACTGCAGTCACTGTTGTTTAAAGCCCTGAAAGAGATTTAAAGATGATCAGTTTGTGTGAGTTTGAGGATCAGGCTTCAAAAATATGTTAGTAAAAGGTGGTTGAAGGAAGCCACTTTCAGAAAAATTAAGTCAATATTTAACTCTTTGTGAACCAGATTAACATGCAATTTCACCAGAAAATGTTTCTCAGTGTTCATTACAAATGCCTCATGCCTTAGATATGTATTTGTCTGGTTATTTAGTCTGTATATAATAATTTGGCCCAACAGCAGATCACACATATTTTTCACACATAGCATTTAAAAATGAACCGCCACTAACTGTGACAAGGAAGTCTAACCTGTACAAAAAGTTATATTGCTTCATATATTTGCCACCACAGATCTTGAGGGAGAAACCGAAATTACCCTCCATCCCTATATGAATTAACAAGGAGATGCACTGCCAACTGCATAATTTTCACAGATAAATGCTCAAATGAATGAAAATTAATAACTCAAGGACATTTCATTGGAAAGTGTACTATGATCATATATAGTTGCACGTGGCTCTTAACAGCTGATTAAAATGATGGTGAATTCCTGCCCGTGGAGTTTAGGCTCTGGCTGAAGGTGGGTGTCTGGTCCAGGTCCTTTTGCAGTGACAAAGGTTGGGTGTTCTGTAGCTGGGGTGAGGAAATAAAGGTAAAGAGATTCAGCAGCAGCTGATTTCATGGTTTCTTTGCATACCTGCACAGTTCTTAATTTAATTGTTTAGTTTAATCAGCCAATGTTTTACTTTGCTAGCAATCATGCAAAATTCTTAGTAAAACAAAGAGATTGGAGTTCACTTGCCTGTATTGTCTTCTTGTTGTTTTTTTGTTTTGTTTTGTTTTGTGTTTATTTGTGGATGGGTGGGGTTTTTAGTTTTCTTTTTTGTTTTGTTTTGTTTTTTAAGTAGTGAAGTGTCACTGTCTCTAAGGCAACTTTATAAAAATACAGGGAAATGCTACAGATGCTAGGACAAAATCTACTTATCTGCATTTTTGCTGCTCTTAAAAAAATAATAATTGCAATTTACATGCACATGAAAATATTTACACTCTCTAAGGAAATCAGGGTTAGAATTCTGAAATACTGCACTAGTAGTGAAGCAGTGATGTTTAATTTACTGTCTGTTGTTTTTTTTTTTTGACTCTCTAAAGAACCCCTGATTCCTGTCATTAAGTTTGTGATACAGCATATATCATAAAATATGCTGTTAAAATAGAGCATTAAAAATTCCACTAAACATTTTGTATGAATTAGGTATGTAATTTTAACTTTACTCTTGACATTTCTACTTTCTTTCTACTTTGCCTTTCCTAACCTCTTTCTTATGTGTCTTTCAAATACAGCTCTCTAATGTAATTGTTCTTGAAAATTTCCTAGATGAAGACTTTGGATTTGGCACATTAAATTGACTTCAAGAGGCATCTGTTAACTCATAGCTGAGGTTGAAAACAAGATCTGCTTTAACACTCTGCCTTATGTGTTTCTCTTTTTCTGACAACTTATACTTTAGGGTTGAAAATTTGCTGTGCCTGGTCTATTCCTGAAAGCTTTCCAAGTTATGAAGGGAAGAAAGCCCAATGACTTTCTTTTTAATTTAGACATAGTTACAGCAAAAGCAACTAAAATTTTAAAATGTGAAACTTTACAGGGACATAGTTGTGGCTATTTTCATAGTTGAGAGAGAAAGCGGTTTTGAGTAAACACATTTAGGAAGGTCTGAGTGCCCCTGCAGCCAAAAGAAAAGAGGGCTAAAAGATTATTTTTCTATCCTAAACTGAAGAAAGTAGCACTTATTCCAACATCCAGATGGTGCATTGCTGCTCAGGTCTTAAACTTCAGTTAATCTCAGCCTTTCCAAAACACAGAAAACTAAAGGCTGCCGCGTATAAGGGTGAGTAGTGGACAATACCTGGAAAGACCTGCAGGTGTAAAACAAGAAACTCCAAAATAATCACAGCAGTGCAAACACAGCATATACAGCTGAAACCATAAACGTCTTTTTTTCTGAACCACATGGCAGCAGACGGGCGACTACGGGTCTGAGGCCATCTGCTTACAGTTGGTGCTGACCACAGAGGGTCACCTGGCTCACACTGAGCCAGGGTTGTGCATGCTTCCTGGCACTTCCCTCTGGACCTCCCGTGCTGCCAGAGAGCATCCAGAGCCTGTGGTTAGCCCTGCTTTCAGTGAGACCTGTATGGTTGTAGTCCCCAACTTTGTCTCTGGAAATAGGTCAGGCATATGCTTATCCTTGGGTAACATTTATGATTCCTCTGCATCTTATATTCTGGACCGGCGAATACGATGTTCTCCATTTCTGTCATGGTAGGAAAGCCAGAGATGGTCAAAAAATCCAGTCAGGCTTCATCGTATCGTCATTTTGTTGTGGGGAAGTGAAAGTAATCAGCAAAAAGACAAATTTTGTTGTGTCCAAAACCAAGAGGGTGATGTAAGAAAAATGCTTGGCTGACGCCTGTGGAGCCTATTTGAGTTTCTAAAAGCATCTTCTGGCAGAAATTTTGAAAACAGGATGTATTTGGCACTAGAAGAGTGTCAGGCACCCTTGGTTAGTCTAGCTAGCTAAAAAGCCACAGTTCTTGAGCAGCATTTTTGGCTTTTAAAATATGTATTTTGCTAAATGAAGTTCCATTGAAATACTATCTGAAAGTTCAGTACATTTTAAAGTATTCTTGTGTAACTGTAAATTGTAATGACTCTTCCGCATGGCTACAAAATTTGAAATTGTATAAACTGCATGACATCTTTTTTAAAATCTAAAACAGTTTTGTGTGAAAAACAAGGGCATGATCCCGTCAATGTGCCTGAATAAATAACTTCTTACGGTATTCTCTGCTGTTTTATTGGCTAGCAAAAATTACTAATAATAACTCCCTTACTTAAATGAAGTCTTTTAACTAATGAAAATTGTTTAAGGAGTTAAAAACATTAGCCATTCAGACTTGATGATGTGTATACCAGGTTTCAGACTTGTTCAATTTGAAATTGTCAAGATATGAAACCATAAAAAATGTGAGTAAATACTCTGCATATCAAGGGTTGTTATGCAATTACATGCTTTCAGTATGGTTCTTACTTAGGGAAAACAGTTAGTAGAGAGATCTGCAATACATGTTCAGAGAACAATTACAAACTTTCATAGCTTAGTTACATAAAAATAATAATCCACTTGTCGCTTTGCTACTAATAAAATACTAAAATGTGTGCATAGTTCCCCTTCCCCCCTGAGAGCAAAACCACTATGGCTGTAGGTTTGTTAGAAAGTTATCTGAGAAACTTGAAATTCCCCTGTTCACCCTCCTACCCCCACCCCAGTTTGGGCCAATCTCCAAATTATAAACAGCTGAACTGATTTAAATAAAGTTTTTGTTACAAAAACAACAACAAAAAAATAAGGTTACATTTGGGCTGAGAAAAAAAATGTGCCAAGTTTCAGCCCGATGTGATTTGAGACAATCCTGATGTTAAATGTCCAGACCCAGGAACTGGAATGGAAATAGAGACAGGCAGGCTCTTTGCTGCACTGGCCCCTTCAGGATCTGTGATTGTAATGTAGCGGTTATAAAGCTCAAGATGATTAAAGTTTGACTTAGTAAATACATATTTTAGTTATTTAGACCCTTCTGGTTTATTCTTACAAGGATGTACAGGAAAATTTCATGGATGCCTCCAGTTAGTGCCAGTGGCATTAACTTGAGACTGTGGCTCAAAGCCTACCGTGATTACTTCTGTCAATTTACCTTTTCTGGGCTGATCTTAAGAGATTGTTTAACCATGATAAGCGTGTGTGCATGTTTGAAAAAGAGCAAAAGCTTCCATATTTCTTTCAAATGCTGGCTGAGGTTTGTTCTTAGCAGAGCACTCAAGCACGTGGCTGGCATTTTTGAGGCTGTAGGCCATTGCCGTGGGGCAGATTTTGCTGAATTGGAGCTCAAAGGTCTGCTCCTTAGCAAGACTACTGGAAAAATACAGCAGTATTGTTACTGACTGGTACAAAAGCTGGATATGCAAAGCCAAACAGACTCATGAAGTAGAATTATCATCACTAATTGCCATCTAGGACAAAAAGTAACTATTTATAATTTCTGTTGGCTAATAAGCTTTATAGAACTCTTGATATGGAAAGTAAAGGCCTGTTGTTTTTTTTTCCTTTTTTAAAGTAACCATATTGGTTTGGGAGTAGAGGACTTACAGGCATTGCAGGCCTTTAAAAACAGCTTCCATTTTTTCTTGAAGCCGTGATCAAAATGTCTCGGGTATACAAGCAGGTCAATTCTCTGGTTAGTGGGATCTGAGGAGTCACAATACGTAGTCTGATTCTACCCCAGTCCTGTTTCATCCCAGGAAGCCCATTTTAAAGCTCTGCATCCCCACTACAAAACGCTGTATTAAAAAGCAACAACAACAAAAACAGCAAAGCAACAGGATTTAAGTTCCTCTAGAGGTGATTTAATTCTTATTTCATTAATGTATGTTACTCTTTGTTGGAACACTTAGGGGAAAAATGATGGTTGATTTTTCTGTAAGGTCTTTAAATGACACAGAAATAAGAGACCAGGAAGGTAAAGAAATATAAATTTACATTAAATTTAGAGAAGGATGCCTAGCTGAACTTCTTGGGACTTTTAGAAATAGTTTGTATGTACTAGATAAACACAGGTGCATGTTTTTGGTGCAGATAGCTGCAACTTGATATTTTGTAGCTTGCTGTCAGCATTATATTATTTCATTGCAACCGATACCCAATCTGAATCAGATCTTTAAGTGAAAGTGAAAATATAATAGGAGTTACTTTTCTCAATGTTTTAAACATACACTAGTTCCACATGGGTCAATGAGGATTTCAGACTTGTAACACCTTCTGTCACCATTCAGGTGTATGTGAATACAGATTATAAACTCTAAGCTACTCTCTATATTGTGAAAGTCTTCTATGACTTTGTAGGGGGTATTTCCCAAACTCAAGTAACACAAACAGAAATGAAAGGGTGGGAAGACTTACTCAGATTAAGACTCCACTTGTTTAATATACCACACCAAGAAACCATAGACTGACAGACAAAAAGTAGGAATGGGAAGGAACAGTTATGCAGTTGTGTCTGAATCCTGGCCATATACAGTCATTTCCGCTCGGAAACTTCTCACCCTTCAAGTGGACCAAATTGGGGTTAGCTTAGTGAAGCTTTCATTGTACTCTTAAGGAAAATATTTCAGCGGCCAGGTGAAGTTTTGCAAGGATATGCAACCACAAAAAGATTTGGGAGCTCTAGCTCACTTGGAGGTAGGTGTGCCTTGCCAGAGTGAGCTGTGTCTTGAATACACAATGTTAGATTTTGTTGGCTGAAGGACATCAACTACTATTTATTTCTCCCCCTACCCAAATTGAGAAAAACGTAGTGCGTTACTGTTTCTGATTTAAGAGACATAGTAAGGAATGATGTAAGAGGGTGAGAGAGAGATTATCTTGATGACAATCTAGATTTTATTGTATCACCTTAAAGTAGCACAACCTGCTGTACTAATGAAATTGTGTTCTTGGTTTGAAAGGGCAATTGTTAGCCTGACTTTGTGCTCACTAAAAACATTTCCACAATCTTGTTAAATTATTGCACTCATTTCAGATTTTTATGGCTGTGCAGCTTACCAGCCCTCGTTTCTTTACGTTTCATTCATTTTCCTTGTATTGATGATTAATGGAGGATGTCGAACGTTAGAGTGAGCAGGCATCAGCAAATGCAAGATCATAATTAGTTTAGCTGACGAGGGCCTCTGATAGCACTTGCATCTGGATGGAAAAATTACCCTATAGGGAACTGGCTGCTCACCAGGTCTTTTTAGTGATACATTGTGAAACACCCGATGAATCAAATGCCCTTTCAATGCCAAGAAAGTGTTCCAGTCTTGAAGCCAAAATTATGTCTGCAGAAAGCTTTCCATTTGAAATGTATCAGAGTACAATTATAACCATTGTATTTTTTTGGCATGAACACCAGTCTTCTACAGTATGGACTAAAGCTAAATAAATTACTTAAATTTTATGAAACCCTGAAATTTTGACTTATCGTGTTAGTAATTTTTAATTTATAATAAAATCACTCTTCGCCCAAGCATTTTTTCCCCATACTCAACCATTTTTATCTTAGATGCTGAAGCTGTCTTACTGATTTTTATTTTTCTTCACGAAAAAAGGAACAAAGCTGAAATTCAGATTTTCTTTTCAGCAAAAGAATTCTTTTTCCTGCTTATTAGTATTTGTGCCCACAAACACAGCCTAACTTTTGTTTAAATGAGAAGTTTAATGAAATCATTACTCTGTAGAAAGAATTTAATGAGCAATACTCATAAACGTGTCTACTTTTAAATACTCTTGGATCATTTTGAAAGCTGATGAATGCACAGCTCAGTCTGGTTAAAAATCAATTTGTATTTAGGAAAGTTGTACTGTGCCTTTCTTTGCCTGAATAAAATAAAAGGAATATATCTATACATTGATGAGACTGTGTTTTGTGGGGTTTCAGGTGAAGTTTGAAAGAGGTCTCACTAAAAACACTGCTTTTATTTGTTTGGCAGAGGTTACTCCTTGTTCTTAGGGGGATGAAGTAAATCTATGTTATTTTATACTGATTTCAGAAGTAAGTGGGGACAACTGGAACTGAATATCGTGTATTCAATTTATGAAGTATAATCTCTGTTAAAGGAATTGGTATGACGCAGATACAAACTGCAATTAATTAACATGGTGGTTTTCAGGATTCCTGTTACCGATCACACTTTAAAATCAAGCAAACTAAAAAGAAATAATCTGTTGTGAAATGCAGTGAACAAAATAGGAGAAGTTTACAGAATGTTCTCTGTCAGCTTCCAGAGTGGTTTTCAGAATTTGCTGTTTAGAAACCATCATTAAATGCACAAAACCTGAAGTTCAAAAAGTTAAAGCTGTTATTCTGAAAAGGCTTTGGTGTTTCACACACCTCATCCATCACTCTAGGGTTAATTATAATGAAAATCAGTGGTGCCTATTAAGCACAATTGAACCTGACCTCATTATGGGCAGTGTGGTTTTATACTGTCATTGTTGCCAGTCTAGAGACAAAACTCCTGTGTTGATTTGTCCTAACTCCACAGATCATGTGACTCACCTCTGACCTGTTTTTTTTTTCTGTGTGTTTTTTTTTTCTTCCCTATTTCAGAGACGTAGAGGCTCGGGTGTTTTTTGTGCCAATTGCCTGACCACAAAGACCTCTCTCTGGCGAAAGAATGCAAATGGTGGATATGTATGCAATGCGTGTGGCCTCTACCAGAAGCTTCACTCGGTAAGAAGTACTTACTAGTTTGTTCAGAAAAAAAGGGGTTATACAGCTAAGCTGGGCAGCTGTGGTCTTGTCTGGTTGTGTGATTAGTACCACTCCCTGGCCTGCAGTTAATTTCCTAACAGGGTTTTGCAGTATGGTCACTTTGGGATCAGATGTGATTCATTATGAAGCAGGCTGGGATGCTGTGGGTAGACGTGTTTGAGATCACCAGTGATGCATTTAATTATTTTGATACAAAATAAGGGGAAAATTATTTCTTTTCTGGGAATTCCATTTAAAGGCGTACAAAATGTTGTGATGAAAGCTCTCTAAATTCAAGAGCCCTCATGTTCGTAATCATAAAATAAAATAAAATTCTTCAAGTCAGAGATCACATCTATATCAAAAATATCCCTTGCTGTGGTTCTTATTTGCTTTCATTCCTTTTCCCCCTTTATTCTTCACATCAAATTTCCTAGAGATATGGGCTTTGGGTATTTTGGTTCTCTTTTTTTCTAGAATTCCTATAGTCTGCTGCAGATTCTGAAATAACAATGAAGCTACTCAGGTGATGGCACTCATTACTTTCTGAGAGTATTATTCAGCATCCCTCCAGATCAGGCATGGAATAAGTAATAATCATGGATTGTGTATATTGCTTTTCATCTTATTGACACTTGGCTTGATCCTGAGAGATGTTGAATGCTTTGGTCCAGGTCCAGGAAAGCCATGCTTACGTGTTTCCTTGGATCAATGCCAAAATGCTCAGAATCTAAGTTAAGACCCAATAGTTAAATATTATCCCTACTATCTTTAATAGAAGCACATGGGAGAGTCACATGACCAGGTTTTGACTCTTAATTAATTAAATTTTTACAACATTCCCTTGAAGTTAGAAAGTAATACTGTTTTTCAGTAAAGGAAACTGAGGCAGCCATTTGGAGTGTGATGAGGCAATGTAACATCTAGGCTTTGAGCCAAAATCAGAAACCCTATATTTTGGGAGAGTGCATTTTCTTAAAACATTTTTGAGAAATTCTATTAAAAACAATCAATCAAAAACCCAGTAAACTATTTCAAATGCATTAACACTCCAAGTGCCCAGGCCTCTATAAACTTGAGGCATAAGCTTCTAAATCAGTTAGCAGTTTCTGTGAATTTTATCCTTGGTCATGTGTACAGGCCATACAACAATCTTGTTTAATCAAGACCACTTAAAAAAGAAAACTATTCCAGTTTTCAAAAGCAGAAAGTCCATCACTAATCTTAAACATTGCCTTTGTTTTCTATGTCCTGTTGTTCTGAGGTCAATAACTGTTTTTTAGCTCTAGAACATCCCAGCCAGTCAGATGAAATCTGAGTGGGAGAAGATGAACTAATGCATGATTTCTGGCCAGCATCTTGGCCAGAACTTGCTGAAAATATTATCTTCCTGGAGAACTCTCAAAGTTCTAGATACAATATCTGATTTAAGGTAAATTGATCACTCATGAGCATCCACAAAGACTTTAAGAAGGACAGCTTGGCTTTGCAACATTAATTTGACATTTGAGTCCAGTTATTTGTAGAACTTCTATGGACGACCTCAATTTTTTCCCTTTTATAATATACATTTCTAAATTATAGTGTTGGACTTTACCGTAAGTATTAGTATGACGTGCTGAATAGATGAAAGCTACAAGAATCAGTTCTGAATTCAAAAGCACAGCTCAGATAATTCTTATGAACCATAGGGAACAAACTAGTGTGCTTCCCACAATAATAATTAGCAATACAGTGTCAAACTTCTTTCTATGCATATAGAGAAAGAGAAGGTGACTCAATCTTTTAGCTCCACTGTTCAAGCATGGCAATAAGCTGTCATTCAGTGGACATTTGACATTAATATCTACAATTGAACTTTGACCAAACAAACACAAATAATTTAAGCTGCCACTACTGTGGTACAATAGCAACTCCATTGTAAGTTGGAGTCTGAAATAAACAAATCTCTCCTTTGGGACACCATTTGAGACAATCCCATGTAAAGGGATGCTCTTTAGAGTGACACTAGAAAGATGAAAGTTTCTTCTATCTGCATGTCTCTTTACCCATCTACCTCTTCAGGAAAAATTGCAGTAAGTATTTGTTGTATTTTTTGAATTAAGGAGTTTAGGATGATGCAGTTATTAAGAAAAGGGCTGATACTATAAAAATCCAAGGTAATAGAACTGTTCCCCTTATAAGTTGCCCCATTAAACTAAATTATGCTACTCAGCTGAGTAAAATTATTCACCTATATTAGGTTTGCACATTTCATAGCTACCTTTTAATTGGATTATCACTATCTAGAACTACTGTGCTCATTAACAAGTCAATAATTAAGAATGTGTATAATACAGTTATCTCTACGGTCCCTTATTTTACTGGTATTTAGTAAGAAAACTATTGTCTGTCATATATTACTAAGAAGTATCAAACGACAAATGCAAAGTTTGTAATGATTGCTGCTAGGAGTCAGGTTTTCACTTCTATGATACCCTTGAATAACTTTATATTTTCAAAGTTTTTCGATCTACCTATGGGTCATTTACATGAAACTTGTCAGATTTCTCAAATTTATCTCCTTTAATGCAGACAAATGTGTTAAGAAATGTGTAGTAATATTCAAATGGTCAATTATTAAAGCAGTTTAAGTGAAAAAAGCTGCTTCCAGTTCACTGAAAACATACAAAATGTTCACATCTGCTGACACAGAAAGGTCTCTCCAGAATCATGAATTGGACCACTTATATTTTGGTGCTATTCCTCATTTTTAATAGCTCTAACTCAGTCATGGAAGACTAGATTTTGTTCCTTAGTGATTCCTTGGCTAAATCCTCAGACTACTTCTGTGAGGAGTTACAGCATATTATTCTAGGATTAGATATAAGTGATCTCCTAGTAGAGAGGTCACACCAATTTCCCATTGTATCTGGGAAGTCTAGTCAAAATAATCTATTGAACTATTTGCTGATTTTTTTTTGAAGTTACTTATAGATTTGAGGGAGGAAGACTCAACTGATGGAGAGATGGTAAAAAAAACCTTATTGTGATACGACTGTATATTACGTATAACATGTAATTAAGGATCTGATACAGAATATTTGAAAAGTAAAGTTCTGGCAATGTTTTCACTATTTTCTAAATTGAGAGCCTCATTGGCTATCAAGAAGGAAGTAAACTTTTTTTTTGCCTTTAGTTGCAAACATACAGAATATTCCTATCTGCACCTTTGTACTATGAATAAGAAAAATGTGAGTAGTGTTACTCCACTGAGTACCCTGTTTTAATCAGCTAAAGACTAGTCAGATGGGTACAGTCATTGGCATACTGAAGTATTGTTAAGTTGTACCTACAGCCATTAACTCCTACTGGCATGTAAGTTGAAGAGCCAGAACTGCAAATGTGTGTGGGGATCCTTACTCACAGGTATGAAGATGTTTCTTTTAACTACTAGCAAGATCAGATTTCACACCTGTAGCATGAAGAGTAAGTTTAAAAGTATTTCCAAACTATTGAAAGGATTTTCTGAAGCCATATGAAAGTGCTTTGTAGTGTATAAATAAAAGTTTAATGTGATAAACATCAGCAGAATTGTAAGTTCTCACACACCTTGTCAGTATGACAGCGTCATGAAAAGGTTAGGAAGTTACACTGAGTTCCTAATAAAGAGAGTATATTCTAATGTATATTAATTGGCCACTGAGTCTGCAAACTGTAAACTTTATTTGCATAGAATTTACGTGGAAAATATTCTAATTTTATCTAAACATCATTTTACCTCAACTTTGATCTTTTTGAAGAGATTGGTTCAGTTGCTATTTTTCTGCTAAGTTGAAATTTTGCATATTAAAACTCTAAATCAAAGTGTATACTTCTTCTGATTTAGATTTTTAATAAAAAGTAAAATGTTAACAGGTAGCTGCACTGCCTAATACATTGTTAACTACTAAGAATGAGACAACATTAGGGAAGCAAATAGGTGAAAGAGGAGAAGAAGATGGCATAAGGAGAGAGAAGCTAGATCACTACAAGTAGTAGAGTGAGTGCTCTTCCAGCTCTGGATATTTTTATATTAATTAAAAGTTACAAATATATAAAAATCATATTACATTGGAGATACAGATTGTTTTTGGGTATTGACTGTAGGCCAAAGTTTAACCTGTACTTTAAAACAGTGTTAAAAAGAAATTTTCCAAATAAACCATATAAGTGGAATACTGTGTGGGGCACTTTTCTGGCCTCCAACTAAAATAGGATTGTGTGTGCATTTGGACAAGACATTTAGGAAGAAATACAGTAGAGATGAAGGAGGTGGAGTTGATACCGAGGTCTCTTCATCCTTTTGGAGCTTAGGAAAACATTTTGTCTGAGCTTTCTTCATCTTTCTTGGTCCCTTTCCCACCACCATCATCCTACTCACCACCACTGTGGACTTACAGCCCTTCTGCTAGGTGATAGTGGCCATGATCAGTAAGACATGTATTCATTGTCATTTTCCATCCATGGTGTAGGGGGTTGGGTGTCAAGGTAAGTATTACCCAATTCTTGTTGTAGTGTGATCTGTGCAAACCCCTGCCTGGTACCAGCTCTTCTGACATGGTGTCTTTCAGCATGTCTCCCCCAGAATTTTTCAGGAGTAAGGGGTAAGAAGTGCTTTGACAGCTTGGACATTTCATTCCCTTTTAAGTAAACAGGTATAGTATGTTGAAGACTGTTGACTTAGTGTGATAAAACAAACCAATTCATAGTTTATTTTTAACATGACAGGCCGGGTACCAGCATTTTGGTTGACTTTCCTTATTTGTTACAAATAGTCATTCCCATTAAACTCTCTTATATTATAGCTCTTCACAAAAGAAAAGATAAATGTGCATGAATGTGGTCTTGCAGATTTGTTTAATGTCTCTTTTTTTTTTCCTTTTGTTCATTATGTGTGTGTTCCATGCAGACTCCCAGGCCTTTAAACATCATTAAGCAGAACAATGGTGAGCAGATCATTAGGAGACGAACAAGAAAGCGCCTTAACCCGGAGGCACTTCAGGCTGAGCAGCTAAACAAACAGCAGAGGGGTAGCAGTGAGGAACAAGTCAATGGAAGCCCCTTAGAAAGGAGGTCAGAGGATCATTTAACTGAAGGTCATCAGAGAGAAATTCAGCTTCCCAGCCTCAGTAAATATGAGGCCCAAGGTTCATTGACTAAAAGCCATTCTGCTCAGCAGCCAATATTGGTCAGCCAAACTCTGGATATTCACAAAAGGATGCAACCTTTGCACATTCAGATAAAAAGTCCTCAGGAAAGTACTGGAGACCCAGGAAACAGTTCATCAATATCAGAAGGGAAAGGAAGCTCAGAGAGAGGCAGCCCGATAGAAAAATACATGAGACCTGCAAAACACCCAAACTATTCACCACCTGGAAGCCCTATCGAAAAATACCAGTACCCACTCTTTGGACTTCCGTTCGTACACAATGACTTTCAGAGTGAAGCTGACTGGCTGAGATTCTGGAGTAAATATAAGCTGTCTGTTCCTGGGAATCCACACTACTTGAGTCATGTGCCTGGCCTACCAAATCCTTGCCAAAACTATGTGCCTTATCCCACCTTTAATCTGCCTCCTCATTTTTCAGCTGTCGGATCAGACAATGACATTCCTCTAGATTTGGCGATAAAGCATTCCAGACCTGGGCCAACTGCAAACGGTGCCTCCAAGGAAAAGAGTAAGGCACCACCAAATGTAAAAAATGAAGGTCCCTTGAATGTAGTTAAAACAGAGAAAGTTGATAGAAGTACTCAAGATGAACTTTCTACCAAGTGTGTGCACTGTGGCATTGTCTTTCTGGATGAAGTGATGTATGCTTTGCATATGAGTTGCCATGGTGACAGTGGACCTTTCCAGTGCAGCATATGCCAGCATCTTTGCACGGACAAGTATGACTTCACAACTCACATCCAGAGGGGCCTACACAGGAACAATGCACAAGCTGAAAAGAATGGAAAACCTAAAGAGTAAACCTTAGCACTTAGCACAATTAAACAGAAATAGGTTTCCTTGATGGGAATTCAATAGCTTGTAATGTCTTGTGAAGACCTATAAAGCACTTCATATAGAGAGCATGCCTTATCCAATATTAAATCCCTTGTTCTTTTCTTTTTCTTCCTTTTTCTTCTTTTTTTTTTCCCCTCCTAATTTTTTCTTTTAAATGAGTGGGTTACCAAGAAAAAAAGAACAGTTGGATGGTGGCCAGAAGGGGGAGAAGATAGTGGTATGGGACATGGCCAACCAAAGCTAGCCAGAATGCAGTGAATCATGGCGATTAACTTTGAGAAAATTTTACCGGACATTTAATACCTTTGCTATTGTGTAAGAGACATAACTGGCAAGAGTGCAAAGATGTGTATATGTATATACTGCTGCAGGGGTATAGTGAACATATGCACATTGTATATAAGAACTAGACTTGTTAAATATACAGATGTTAAAAGGTCATTTTCTTTTCTTTAATTTGGGCTAATTTCTGCCCTACAACATGCCTTAGGATCACCTTTTCCTCAAAGCTTTGGCAGCAATTTCACCTAGATGTTTCTCAGACTCAGCTGATTTTTAGCTACCATTTTATCACTACATTCTTTCTAGCACACTTTAGTCTAGGAAAACCATTTTTTGCAAGTGAAGTCTCTAATACAGAAGCCACACTCAAGGTTTAATTTGCATAGAACAAGGTAACCTGCTGTATTTTATTTTAATATATTTTAATATATTGCGTTTCTAAACCTTAAAGTCTAAGGTTACTTCTCCACAGGCTTAACATTGCTATACATACCAGTCAATCCCTTCAGTAGACTTATACCAGCTTTTGCTAAGTAGCATTAAATGTCTTCATAGTACTTTTTAATACTTAAAGCTTTGTAAAAACTATCCATGAAGGGAAAGCTCCTCAGCATAACTGCTCAGGGAAATAGGGCTAAATAACTAAATATTAAATAATTGGTTAAAGGTGCTGTTAGACGAGCCTCCATGCTTGCTACAAGGGTGTACAAGAACTGACTTTAATCATTTTCATTATAGTGTCCCAACCAGTAGTTTATTATTTTGCCACAGGGATGTAGAAGATATTACAAGCTACTGGATGCACTGTCAGATTAACTTATTTCATTAAAGAAGTTGGGAGAACAAATAGAAAAAACCTTATTTTTCTAGTAAATATTAATGTATTACATTTCAAATAATGGTGCCTGACATATTGAATAATTATTTTCTACAGTGTACGTATGCAACAAAGATATTCCATCATGCATTAGAGTCAGTTCTGGCTCTGCCTCGCTGTTTACATTTGCAAATGTAGCAAACAAGGTAATGAAGCAACTATTTCTATTGCAGTAGGTATCTTTTTTTCTGTGTGTGTGCATTAAAGTTGTAAACGATAACATGAAATGAATGAAATTTGTTGATATTAATGGTATGGAAAAACAAGAAGGAAATGAAAATATTTTTATGCCTACTTAGGAAAAAAAGGGTAGCACTATTCATTCCAAGTACTTTTGTATTCTTAAGCTCTTAACTCACATTGTTATGCTTAAAATGATAAACATATATCCTCTTTTTATTGCTTTGTCTGTGTTTCAGAAGAAACATTTCAGAAATTATTTTGATAAGTGCTGTTTGACGATGCAGCACTGATGTTTTATTGCATTCTGTAGTAGCATTGCACTCCATTTTTACAATATTACGCAGTTGCTTTTTTGTTTTGTTTGGGTTTGTTTCTTTTTCGCAGTGCAGGGTCTTAGTTCCTTATGGTTGGATGGCAGGTGTAGCTCAACTGGTTCATGAATGTTGCAGCGAATGAAGTTTAAAATGTCTTTCTGATATTATGTTGTCTTTTATTTCTCCATTCATGCATTTTATTTTTTAAAATGTTCTATAAAGATATCTCTGGACTAAGTCCTCACTTGAGATTATATGTAAAGGGTCCTATTCTGATCTCACTTACATGCCGCCTTTCTCAGATTTTCATGTAATTGAAACTAAAGCATCATAAAAAGAAAAAAAAGTTCTTGTATTTAACTTACCTGAATCTCACCACTCTCCCTTCTAGCATTTGGTGCACTTATAAGATAGTTAACCAGATAGAAAGGGAGGTGGAAGATAAAAGAAGAGGTGATAGGAAATGTCTTATAGGGGTTGGCAAAAGGAAAAACAGGGAGGAACTGGCCTAAACATTCAGCACTTTGATAGTCTTTAGAAAAATGATGTGCCTAAAGCAGCCGGCAATGACCATCACCATGCATGAGAAGCACTTACGCAGCTGATCTCCAAAGGTCTTGCTGACCTTGGCAGTATTTTAGGTGTTACATTTTCACACAGATGAAACATTCTTGCACAGTTTCTCTGATTTGTTAGGCACAGACAGGCTATTGTTCAGCATTAGGCTTGCATTCCTTCCTGCTCCACACATTGCTTCTATACTGGTGAGCAGCATATGGAAAATCCCACTCAATCTGTTCGTGGTTGAGTTCTATAACCCTTTAATAGTGTTCTAGGTTAGCAAAGGATATTGGGCCACATTCTTTTTCTTCTATTTTTAGATGAATCTCCTGCTTGATACCAGTGCCGGACAATGTCTGGTTATGTTTTTACTATTGTTCTCCAGTAATAAGTTCTGACTTGGTTTTTGTTGATTTATTTTTGTTGGGTATTTTTTGTTTCTGTTTATTTCTGTGGGGACTGAAATAGATTGCCCTCGTTTTGTTACGTCAGGGTCCAGTGTGTGTCCTTTTCAGCTTTTCCAAGAAATGTTAGGCTCACTTAGCAGTAATTTTATTGGCTTCAGAGTTAGCTGCCTGCCGGTTATCAGTAGTTACTGTTTTGACTTACTTCTTCCAAGACCTGCCTGTGGCTTCTTCATGGATGGAAGCTGCATCTTCATGGCAAAATATTTTATGGGGGACATGCGCATTATAAAACTTGAGCACCACCCTGTACTTCATAATACCTCTTGTTACTCAGAAGCAAGAGGCCAACAAGGAGAAATGCACCCACCAGGGTTTGGGGATGAGAAGAAATGAAATCTTATGAGTGCAAAGAACAAGACAGAGTTTGGGATATTAATAGTACACCTAGATGGTGCAAATAAAATTTGAGGAAAGTTCATTGTTCTTGCCATGACATATTGAGATGTTCTAAGATTTGTGCTTTGTAAGAAATGGGATTTTGCCATAGCCTGTTCTCTTTGATTGGGATGTGGGGAGCACAGTTTTGTTTCTTAACAAAAGAGAGGTGGTTCCATCCCTTTTCCAGACTCCTTCACAATGGATATTAAGCAAAAGGAAAATAAATCCTGGCATTGAAAAAGAAAAATCTCGTGTAATAACTCTCAGGTGGAAACCAGTGTTAGCACGCACAATTAATTACTGCACCCACTGCATTTGGATCAATGTACAGCACTGAAAGTTTAACTTCACGGAATCATTATTTGTACTCAACAACCCAGTGTCTTCAAGGTGTTGCACTTCTCTCACCAGTGAATGGTTGTTGGAGATCTGAAAATGTATCTCAGATTGGATCCCAGACTAAGCAGAAGCTTCAAAAACAGAGAGCATGCAGTATCTAAACTTGCAAAGGAGGGCAAAGTTTCCATTTTCTAAAGAATGAACACTGTACAGTGGCAACCCTCATGCAGCAAATCAAACTGTCCTTCAGCTATCACTTTGTGGCTCCTGCCCCCTAGGTTAATGCAGCAGGAGAGGAAGGTTTTCCAGAGCACAGTTTGAGTAGTTCAGGTGCTAAATTCAGCACTTACCAACAGAAGTTTTGCACCTAATTGCCTCTGTGCTGATGAAACTCCTCCCTGAAGTTTTCGTGGACCATCCGGAAAGGTCAGGGGTGGGTGAGGATGGCACTGGATATACTGCATCTTTGCTTTGGCTAAAAGATGTACTGGTGCACTTGTGTCAGTTTTAAAACAGAGAACGCAGAGACATATCAGTTGAGGCGCACTGAGGGTAAGAGATTGTGGTTTTGGTTTTGTTCTTTTTTTTTTTTTTTTCACCTAGAGGGAGAGCAGGACAAAAGTGACCAGTGCTAATTGTATACAGTGCTGAAAAGTAGTGGATGTGCAGTGGGGAGACCTGATTTGGCAACTGTGGATAAGTGCTCAGTTCAGGGACAGACTTTCAAGTCCATCTCTGGACGGGACAGCGTTGCTTTGTAGTCAAAACTACTTGCTTTATGCGCTGAGGATGTTGTCTACTATCTGCTTTTTGCCCAGGATGTATGAATATATTCCCATTCTTGCTCCTGTATTGATTTTTCTTGGCTAAATTAACATGCTAATTCCTAATACTGGTCAGGAAAAGCCAAAGAGATTAGAAGGTCACTTCTGTTCAGCCAGAAGGGTAGAAACATTTCCTTCTGCTTCTGTGGAGACAGTTATGCTTGGCAAAGGATAGCGAGTAATTTGTCAACGTATCCCAAATGTGATAGATAAGTAAAAAATCCCTTCTAAACTTTTTTTATAAACTTAAGATAGGCCGAGTAGAATTTCCTCACCCCGGAATAGGATTCCTCCTTACCCTCTCCCTCACAATTTTCTTTCATTCAACCAGCTCTGGAAAGCTAGCAGTTGGTGAGATGCTACCTATACAATAATCACATATAATCCAGATTTACCTCTTTTTAAGAGGATAAAAGACAATAATTTAATGGTTCCCAGCCAAATAAATACTTTTTTTTTTTTTTTTTTGAGTACACTTAGCAAAGTAAAATGCTTAGAATTAGCATTGTAGCAGCAACCACAGTTTTCTGTGCTGTATCCTATCATTTTGGTCTCTGAGCTCTGTGTAGAAGGAGAACAGGAGAAAAGGAAACATCTCAAAATGCCATTGTAAATTTAGCATATAGAAAATTCACCAGCAGGAAAAGGAGAGAAAAAAAAAAAAAGGAAAAAAAAAAGTACTTAATAAAGAATGACTTCATGTTGCTAAAAACCATCATTAAACTTGTAGCCCTGATTTGACTCTAGAATGTTGGCTCTTATTGTTTTGTCCTTACAACACATGGATGTGTTTTTTTTTTTGTTTTGTTTTGTTTTGTTTTTTGGTTTTCATAGTGCATGTTCATTTCTACTCACAAACATGTTCTTGGTGTATTTCTTATGCAAACAATCTTCAGGCAGCAAAGATGTCTGTTACATCTAAACTTGAATAATAAAGTTTTACCACCAGTTATAAATCAGATTCATGTCATTGTTTCTGGGTAAAATGTAATGTCACAGTGTCACTACAGCATAGTGGGGCTGGGGAGGAAGACAATCCAGAGCTGAGCTGTTCTGAGAGCTTGACATGGCCTGACAGTATCTATGAGTAACGGCTGATGATTTCGGCTGAAAGGCAAAAGCAGAATTGCACGAACAATGAATGCATGAAAAGAAAAGGAGCACCTTCAAAAATAGATTGGCCCTATTTTAGTCCTGCATTATAGACTCTATATGTCATCGAAAACTTATTAAAGTCAATGACAAGATGTAGAGCAAAAGTCTGTTTCAGTGGATTTTGAACATTTTAAAATACTCCATCCAGCAGCTTGCCATTATGTTGATGGTTTTATTCTGCTGCCTCAAGGTGGAACAAATTTTGGAATAATTTTGAGGATGACATAGGCTGATACTGAAATGTGATCAGTATCCCAGGGTTAACAATTCTACCTTTCACTCAAAGTCCACAGAGGTCTTCAGATAACTGCTGATACTCAGGACTGTGGTTTTCCATCATGACTGCAACTCTTCCAGGAAATCCTGCTCGCTCCCATCACACAGGTTATTGACTCAATGGTGACTCAGGAACAGAGTGTACCACCTACAAAGTTGCCACCACCACTTCCTCCAGCAGCCTTGGAGGTTTCCTCAGAGATCCCGAATCGAAGAACTGGCCATATCAGCTCAGCCTGGCGTTTCTGTGTGGATGAGCTCACAGCCCAGGGTGGTATGGCTCCCAGCCATCATTTCCGTTATGCTGTAATTTCCTTTCTCCATAGGTTTGGACTCATCTCCATGGTTGAGAGACTGTTCATCTCATGCAAAATAATGTTTTAAAGTAATACAAAATGGTAAAATCTGTTTATAATGTTAGAGTACAAATGTTCTGGAGCTCAGTTTTAGAAACACCATGCCAAAAATAACTTCCCCCTGAGATTCATTCTTTCAGACAATTCAGATGCAGACCCTATGCATTTCCAGTCTCTTTTTAATTTCCTGAGATTAATAAAAATAATAACTGTAGTAAAGGGAAAAAGAAAAAAAAAAAAAAAAAAAAAAGCTTTCAAAGGCAGGGGAAACTAGTTTTGGAGACATAACTATGCTTAAGCTTTATGCAGTTTGAAAAAGGTGGTATATGCAAAAGCTAGTCAGTATGAATGTTAGGAGACTATATATTTACACATATACACTGTCTCTATGTAAGTATTATACATAAACTATATACATATAGAGCTATATGGAGAGAGAGAGTTTATATATATATGTAAACTGAGAGAGAAGGTTAAAATTAAATAATCAAATATTTTCACCTGTTAAAGGATAACATGAAGAGTTACTCCTAATTTGCATTCGTGTTACAGAACTAACCCTGACCAGTGGAATCTGTCATTTATCAGAATCAAAACCAGTGCTTAATATTGCAATTCTGTCTCCATATACTTATGTGAGCTCATAATTGTAAGAGCCGATGACCTCAAATTTTCCTTTGTGGTTGTACTATTTGGATAGCCTACTTACAGTGCTAATGCCTTCCTCTTTTAACAGCAGGTCCACATGCAAACAGCTCATATAAGTGCACACTGACATTTTTATCAAGTCTTAATATGTGATTATAGGGCTTATATTTGTGCTAAGAATCTACAGACTTCTTGTTCTAGAAGCAATGTCCTTGATTATTTCCTCTTTAGGTTTTACTGCTGCCGTCTTGACATAAGTCAGAACTTTTTTGTCCCAGGTACACATTTTGGCCCAGAATATAAAAGATCATCAGCTATAAGCAGGTCCTGACCCTCATCAAAATTTATAAACACATCAAGTTAAAAAAAAAAAAAAAAGTATAGGAATAGGAGCTGATGCATAAGAAAACGGACAGAATGAATTAGCAGTGTGTGCTCTTTTCTGTATAAAGGAGAAAGAGGGGGCTTTCAATATTATACTCTTGGGGAAGATATTGGATAGTTATATAACCTTATTTATTTATGAATCACAGAAAAGTAACTTCTGCTTTGACACTGTCTTTATAAAGTTGTGTTGACAGTAGGTGGGGATATAAAATCAATGAAACAGCAGAATGTCAGTAAAAGAGTTCAGTTTATGTGTCCATACGGTAAGTTTAAACATGATGGGCAATTACACTGGACTGTTGGGACAGCTGAAACCTGATGGAGGTAGAGTTTATACTGACACCAGCTTCCCTTGATTTCCCTGAAGTGTCTGACTGATCCTTGTGTGCAGAACACCAGCTTCAGTGGGTCCTTTCTGTAAATGAAAGCATCTTCTGCACAGCCAAAGGAATGGAAGTGTCTTTCACACATTGTGGTTACAATGTCTGATTCACTTCCAAATGCTGCTGTGGAATTGACAGCTTAATGGTGAGATTGATACGGTGACAGTTCTGTCACGTAGCTCTGAACAGCTCCATCAATGCTGATACGACATCAGTGGAGCTGGCCAGAAAAGAAACATAACCATCTAAAGGAATAGAAAATAAATATACTTAAAAAGAACAAAAACTGCTACAATGCTGTGTAAAGATGATGACTTAAATCTGCCACAGAAACGCTAAGGTTAACACTGTTTTGCAACTGCAATGCAGCTTCTGTGGCCTTATTTCAGTGTAATGTCATTTATGATTTGCAGTACAAAAAGGAAAGGCACACATAGACTAGCTCTCTCCTCACTCTATCATTCTTTTAAGAAAACAGGACAATAAAGAAGTGCAAACATGGATTAGGGAAGCTTTCTAAATTATCATTTGAAGGAAGGGAACTAGATATTTTCTTATGAGCTATTTTATTAAGAAAGATTCTTGCAAAGCAAAATTAGATTTTCTTTCCCTTTTTAAAAGTAGGATATTCTTCTCCATGATTGGATCTGATAAAACTGGAAACAGATTTCAGGGTATGAATGTATGAGATGTGGAAGCCTTTCAGAAATGTAAGGTGTTTTTTCAAAGTTAATGTTCCCTAAGGGTTGTATTCATGTTGCATACTCTGAAAACCCAGCTGTAAATGCATATTATGAACCACATCTTCCTATGCAGTCAGTCAAATGGTCAGAGCAGGAGCTTATTAGATGGTCATAGTCACCCTCTGGAGAGGTGCAGCCTGGATGATCTCCAGAGGTCCCATTTAGCCTACGTGATTATAAACATTCACAAATTCTGTCCATATTTCTCCCTTATCGGTATGGTATATGTGGGAGGGAGCACTTGGAGACCAAGTACAAAAAGCCTGAAGCACATCTGTAGATGGAAACGGTGGAGTGTATTGAGAGCTCTCTAATACACAGGCCACTAAGAGACCCGAGCTGGAAGCAAGTACAAAATAGCCCATGTTAAACACATGACTCTTAACAGGCACATAAAGACTTTTCCATCTATTTACAACTCCATAATAACTCATTGCAATAAATCCCTGGTAATTATACATTAAGTCATGCAATTAAGCATAAGATGCTAGACTCTTGATGCACTGACATCACTATCATACCCATCAACAAGGCTCTTTGGCTAACTTCTGTATTATCTACAAATCAAGCTGGGAATATTCACAGGCATTGGATAATGACCATCTTCAAGTTTTAGTGGCTAGAGCAGTCCCTAGCACGCTTTGGCTGGGGCCAACTATGTGCTTCCAGCCAGGTGCTGGGCATAGCTGGGCAGCTAGCACTGAGGAGACCTCTCCAAGTTCTCCAGGGAAGTAGTATGTATGAAAGGCTCTGTGTTACTTTTACCCATTCTCTTGAGGACAGTTTTCCAGTGAGATGCACTAGGAGCCATGGGGTACATCCTGAGCCACTTACCATGCTGCTTGGGCATGGGTAGATTTGGGGGAGCAGCACGTTTGCAAGCAAAAGTATGTGCCACTGACTTCAGACCAGAGAATGGCCTTGAGCCTTTCTGATCACTAACATATTCACTGCCTCTGTTTACTCATTCCCCATGTCTGATGAGGGTGGCTGGGGCAGCTTTATCTGATTTTCAATTTCTGAAATCTGCTATAGTTGTCTGAGTTAGCTTTAAAGATGGAAGGACTTTTAGGTCCATTTTATGTATACATCCGCTTAACTAAGGGAGGAATGTTGTCTAATACTGGTAGGGAGTATTCTTATTATTTAGCTCAGTTGTAGACAGTTATACAATATGTACATAACAGATGTCTGCACTTGATCAAATAGATCATTCTCCTATTTTCTCTTGTCTTACATTATAAATTTTGTGGGCAAATCTTTAGCTTCTAGTAATACAGAGACAACAATAATGAACATTCCCATGCTTCCAGTTTCCTAGAACTGAACATGACCATCCATTCCAAGCTGTTATAATTACAAACAGTTTTGAAACAGCCCAACTTTTCTTGCACAGAAAAGGGCAAAGATTTTTGTTGTTGTTGTTTAATACAAAATGCTTCAGGTCTGTTATGAAAACTTGATTTCTGAAAAAGGACTTGTTTCAGCACATGTTTTCTGAGCTTTACTTTGAACTTCATAAGTTTTATTTCATTTCCCATTCTAGGAAGATTTTGGTTTGACAGTAGAAAATCCCAGTCTGTATCTATATTCCACGTTTAAATGAGTATTTTTGCAAGTTCCTTCATGGAAGCCACTCTACATAAAAATCCTTAATTATTCATTAAAAAAAATAAATCTAGATGCTTTTTTTTTTTTTTTAACAAGTCATATAATTCTTGTCACTGAAGATGCACTTGATTATTTTCTGACATCATGTATACATCGAAAGCCATAGATTGCTGTGATGTTTTCATATGGCATTATGCAATATCCTCTTCTGTGTGTGCTGGACAAGTTAGTTAGTATATCAAAAACCTTTTCAGGAAAAGCACACAATTAACTGTTATATATAACTTGTTTCAGGTTAAGTACAGCAAAAAGCAATAGAGAAGTTTACTTACATACATAGGCCACTTAAGACAGCTTTCTCCTTTTCCAGAAGAGAGACAGTGCTGCTGTTGAGCAGACATGGAGTAACACAACTCCCAGAATTACTGGCATATATTAAAGGACAGGTTTTACCCTGCATATAGTCTAAGATGATTAAAACATTTGGCCGTAGAGTAATGACAGAAAGCCTGTCATAATAACAGAAAAGATAGGAATTTCAGATTGGAACAAAAGGACTGCAAAAAATATTAATGGAGCAAGAGTGAGATGGGTGATTACATTAAAAAAAAAAAAAAAAAAAGGCCAGTATGTCCTTGATGAAGGTTAATCATAATGAGAGCATGAAGCCATTTAATGCATAAGTATAGCAAAATTTCAGGGACTTTAGGAAGTGTTGGATATGACCACTATCATACAAGATATTGTCTGATTTTTGGAAACATGCCTTGGAAGAGTCAGGACATTTTCGTACTATCAACTGCCTGAGGCCACAATTTCAGCAACATTTCAAACTGGAGATGAAGCAGTCCCACTCCTATCTGCCCTGTGCCGCTTTCTTCTTTCTACTTGCACAAATATTTGTGTTTCCATGAGATATACCAGAGTGGGGAACTAATTGTCTCCCACTTGCCCCCAAAAAGGTGACTTTTACTTCCCTGATCCAGTTCACAGAGCAGTGACAAAAACACCTGTGTTAGCGGTGAGTATGTGGCAGTAAAATGAGCAGTCAGTGATGTGGAAAAAGGCAGTATGGGGTTTTTCTTGGCAGCTAATGTCAATCTGAAGTGTTTAGAAATCTATAGTCTGTGGGGCTGTGTTGGTCCAGGTTAGAGCAGATTCTCAGCTGTGCATCAAGACTGAATTTTGTTGCTCAAAGTCTGTATGCAGGGTTGAGGGTAAAACTTCAGCTGCAGCTCCCTGAAGACCCTCATTTTCAGCCAGCAGCTGCCAGAGGGATCATAGAATCACAGAATTGTAGGCATTGGAAGGGACCTCAAGATCATCGGGTCCAACCCCCCTGCCAAAGCAGGTTCCCTAGAGCAGGTTGTCCAGGTAGGCGTCCAGACGGGTCTTGAATATCTCCAGAGAAGGAGACTCCACAATCTCCCTGGGCAGCCTGTTCCCGTGCTCCATCACCTTTACTATGAAGTTCTTCTGCATGTTGGTGCAGAACTTCCTGTGATCCATTTTGTGGCCATTGCCCCTTGTCCTGTCCCTATAAACCTCTGAAAAGATGTTGGCCAAATCCCTCTGTCTCCCACACTTAAGATATTTGTAAACATTGATAAGATCCCCTCTCAGTCTTCTTTTCTCCAGACTGAACAGACCCAGGTCTCTCAGCCTTTATTCATAGGGAAGATGCTCCAGGCCCCGTATCATCTTTGTGGCCCTCCACTGGACTCTTTCCAGGAGATCCCTGTCTTTTTTGTACCGGGGAACTCAGAACTGGTCCTTGTTCCTCTGTGACCATGGCTTTTAGTTGTCCTTCAGTGGCAAAACCCCAGCCAGTCTGCTTTTCCTAAGTCAGCAGGGGTGGTCAATCCTGCCATTTTATTTTTTTTGTGCCTGACTGTTGCTTTGTGCAAGTGCTTACTTTGCCCACGGCAGTGGTAAATGCAGATAAACGGGTTTCATGCATTTCTAATGTGGGCAATCGAAAGTTTACCCATTTCTCACTGTTTGTCCTGAACCACCACATCTCTGTTTTTATTGCTACACTGCCCTTGAACTCCATAAAGATGTGCAATGCAGACTTCTCACCAAAACGAGCCGCTACAAATGAGATGCTCAAGGAGGTAAAGGGAACTGGATGGGGAAAGTTTTGAGGGTGCCTCTCTTCTTTCCTGCGGTTATCAGTTTGACCTTATTTTGTTGGAATTTTTTTTTCCTTTGTTCCCTCTCTCTCTGTCCTAGACATTTTTGATACCACTTTGCCTCTTATAGCTCATCATTGATCACTGCATTTTTTGCCTGAGAGCAGCCTAAGAATGCTAATTTTGCTTTGACAGTCAGACACTCCCAAATATCCTCCCTGCCTTTGCCTATGCTGACAATGAAACATTTGATTTGGATCAAAGTTGAAGGCTGTCTTCATTTCAGGGTATTCCTCTTCTTGCCACTTCTATAATTAATACTGATTTATGAAGACAAAATTTTATGATAGCTCATTAGACACCTTAGTGCTGAGACTTGGACTCCTCAACTGTTGATGCACCAGGTGACACCAGGAGACTGGGCAGACAGACAAGCTGTGGTTGGGTGCCTTTGCCCCTCTATGCAGATGATGGGTCATGCAGCAGAGTCAAAATTCAACTTAATTTTGGATTTTGGTCTTTTAAGTAAGAGCATGGTTTGCTAAATGGACAGTGCTTGGTTTTACGTGCTTTCCCTGTGTGGTTGCCTCTAAGGATTCCATCTCTGAACTCCCTCAACTATTTATTGCCACTGAGTAGGGGATTAATATGGAACTAATGAAGGACTCACTGCCCCAGCTGTGTATCTTCCCATCCCTGCTGCAGCAAGGAAACCTGGCAGAATAGCTGGACTGGATGTATTTTGACATCTTATCTAACTGACTTTGTGACTCTGTAGTGTTTTACAATACTGGAGTGTGCTGTGAAATGGGAAGGGTACCTCACAGGAGGCTGCTATCAGCTCTCCCTGCTGAGTAGGACCTCTGGGAGCACAGCAAGGATGGGAATAAGGGCCAGTGGCTGGGTCTGTGGCGTGCAGGGGACACAGCAGCACAACACTCACTCACTTGGATCTGAGGATGCTGAATCTGCTTTGTCCTCCTGCCATACACCTTCTGCTGCCCATGTTATCCTCTCATCCCATACATTCACTCACTGCATCTCTGCCTTGTGCAAAACCACCACCACCAGTCTTCGGTTTGCAAAATGTTTTCATTGAGTATTGAGGACAGAAAGAAACTGGTGAACAGAGAGGAAGCAGGAAAAATTAAGAACTACAGATCCTGAATACTATAAAAAACACCCCTCTGTAGTAAATTTTAAAATTATAAGACTCCCTGAGGTCCCACTGAAAGCAGAGAAGCAGAAAGGAGAGAAGGAACTTTGGCCAAACATTACGGATCTGTAGCATTACTCCATATATACTTCAAGCACATAGGCTTTGAATGAATATAGTTTGAGTCTTTATTTTAAAATTAATGATATAACCTGCTTTTTCAAGCTGAAAAGCTTTTCAGCTAGCTAGTTGAATGGCTAGCTTTTCCTGAAAATCAAATTTATTATTATTTATTTTTTTTTAGGGTATCTGGAGTTGTATGACTGAAACACATGAAAAATCTTGGCCTAGAATATTTTGAATGACTTCCATAATTAACATCATGAGGATTTGGAGACTGGATAATGAAAAGAAAGCAGAGATATCCATTACAGTGCCTGTGTTGTTGTGTCTGTGATTTCATTGCAATGAATCTTAAGGAGTGTGCAGGGTGGATTTGCCTGACGACTTTCTTATACTGACAAAAACAGTAAGACCAACATATGGTCTGACACAATCTGAAACACGATTTCTGCTTCTCAACATGGATTACAATAATTTTGCGTTTTATTTTTAAAGTGAAATTTTATGAATTTTCTACAGAGCTTATTCACTGGGAGGTCTTCAGAACCCTGTGAAATGCAGCTTTCCATAAAACATTTTGGGTGAGATATCTAACGCTGGTGTTAGCAGCAGTGAACTTAGTCAATTAGAAAAGTACATGAAATTTAGGCTTGAAAAATATCAGTACTTTAGCCAACATCTGGCAAGTCTGTAATTCCTTGTCTTATGCTCACAAAATGTGAAGGAAGTTAAAATGGTTCTCATTTATAGCACTATTGCCTCAAAAATATTGAGTTAATGAACCTGCCTGAAGAACATGAAGAAGTGGAGACTACTGCCTAGATGCACAGAAGAGTGTACAGAAATCTTTGATACCAGAGACAAAAGCCAAGACATAATGGTTCAATACTAGGCACAGGTATGTACTGAGCTAAAGAGTATCTTTGTTTCTCATTGCACTACTGAGATAAGAGAAAAATAATATTTAACACCTCGATTTTTTTTCAATCTCTCCCAGACCTTTCTGGTTCCAATGACTGGGTACCTTGCTAGAGTCACAATCTGCACTTATTTCATTAACCAAAAGCACTGATGTAATTTACTGAATCAACATAATTTCCTGTAGATTATGGGTTTCCTTGATTCTCAGAGATTTCTTGTTATAAGTATTGATTATTCCCAACCCTATTTAATTCATGAAGCCTGGCCAGAGCGCAGCACAAGGGAAGCAGGCCTGCCAATAACGGCCAAAGAGAAGACATTTGATGGGCCATGAGCCTTTGCCAAAAAGCAAACAGAAATTAACACTCCCCCCTTTCTTTGTTTTATGTTGTAGTTCCCTCTGGAATATGCAATTTTCCAACTGGTTTCTCTTTTACATGAGTACCTTCCCTCTTGTTAGTTTATAGATGGAACTTGTAATTTCCCAGCCTTACTCACACACTCCTACCTTCAAAAAGACAGGATATGAACACCCATTGTGCAAATACTGCTTAAACTTATTATTATATTAGAATATAGTTATAAAACCATCTTATTTTCCTGTAATGTTAGAGCTGCCAATACTGGAATGTAAGTGAAATGTATACTGTGACATGAAGATATAAAGATATATGAAATTACTTAGATCAGCAGAAAGAATTCATATTCCATATGATGTTCCATTACTCTAGATTTAATTCAGGCAAGCTTTCTGAGCTAAACATTTAATTCAGAGGTAAGGGGTATAAAAGTGCCTATGTTTATCTGCATTTTTTCATGTACATGAATTAACTCAGGCATATGCACTTTAACATCTGCTAGAGGAACATTATTATTCTTTAAATCTGAGTAAGTGTTCTCAATTTACTTATCCTGTCTTGTTTCTGTAGTCTTCCACTAAAAAATAAACTTTCTTTTTTATTCCCCACCCCCCCCCGGCAGGATATTAACAGTATTCTCCCAGTTTTAAAGATTGTTGTCTCTAATTTACCTAAGATTACCGCCGGGACTGAAGAGAGCGATTTTTAAAATTAGTTAGTTAGTTAGTTAGTTTTACATCACAGCTAGCTAATAGAATCAGGTATTAATAAAAGCACTCTAAATTACTTATGCAATCATTAACAATATATCACTTATCACTAAGTTTTACAGTTTTCCAAAACTTTAAAGTTCATTATAATTTAATCTGAAATTATGGAAAACAATAACATAATTAAACTTACATACAGCTGCCCAGAAAGTTTGGTCAGTGTTTTAAATTATTCAGCTTGGCCTTTTTTACTGCTGCATTTCAGTGCTGCCATCTTGGGCAGATCAGCCTGAGCAGTAAGCTCTAGTTTCATCTTCCATTTTCATCAGCTAACTTTGATCTACCCATGTCATACGGAGTATTTTCCAGATGGCAAATACAATTATTCAAGTCAGATGAATTTTCAGGAAAAAAATACATGTGATATATGTCCTAATTCATCTTGTATGTCTGTCTCATGCATAAAAAAGTGAAGTAGAAGGCTCTGTGAATTTGGGTAAATGCAGATCTTCATTTCCTGGATCGTGAAGTAGTCTCACCTTTTTTTACTTCATCTTATTTTTGCCAAGAGAATGGTATAAAGAAAAATGTTTCTGTAAACAAAGTCTTTGCCAGGCTTCCCACTGTACACATTAAGTCCTTATATGCTGTTTCAGTCAGTGATTTTAATCTAATGTTTCCAGGAAAAAAAAAAAAAAAAAGTCTTAACAATATAAAATACTATATTACTGCATGAGACTAAAAATTGAATAATGCTAGAATAGGAATACCTCTAGATGTTTGAGAAGATTGCTTTTCTACATTAGTAGATGTTACGTTTCCCAAAAGATTCACAAATCAAGGAGTCAAACTTACCTATAAGGTACAAAGCTAGTCTGAGAAACACCCTTTCTGTTCAGTTTCACCAGGAAACTATTTGTTTGTTTGTTTTATTTTTAACCAATGTAAATGTGAATCTGAGAATAAGGAATAGAGATTTGTTAACCATATCCATAATATCCCAGTCTTCTGTGGATAGATTTGGGTCATCCAGTCATGTTATAGGTGATAATTATTAACTGACTGTATATTAAATATCAGGTATTTATTTTAAATTTAGTTTGGTATAAGGCCCTGTCCATGGAATAAATTGAATTGAATTTTATTAAATACTAATTATAAATAATCATATGAAAATATTTTTAAAGGCTCAGGGCTTAAAGCCCATCAAATGAAGTAAGCTGATACGTCAATGAATTATCACTCAGATATTTTTATTTATTTATTTATTTATTGCTTATTATCTTGCTGAAAAACCTAAAGAACAGAAGTCTATATAGGAAAAACTTCATCGATAATGAAGATTGGTCCAAACAGGCTTCATAACAGACCTGTTTTTTTGGGACCTACCTCATCTTTACCTGCGTAGGATCTTAAGGTTTTAAAAATTTAATCCACTTCAGAGCGATGTGTTGTCATTACTATTATATGTGTAAATTGCAATTAGAGTGTCTTTTTAATCTATTGAAAATCTCCCCACACAGTCCCAACAGATTAAAAAAAAAAAAAATTACTTTTTGAACTTAAAAATACAACTTTGTGTGTGTGTGTGTGTGTGCATGTTGCCATATCATTTCTATGATTTGATTTTGGTCATAACTATGAGCTAAAAGATGTGTCTAAATGGATATGAAATTGATTAAGGTGATTTGGGATTAAAGACACAATAGAAATGGCAAATATTGCTACTATTCACTTCATTAGTGGATGAAACTAGCAAAGACTGCAGTCACCTTCTCATTTAAGACATTTGATTGTTTTCTTAATTCTTTTGAAAAAAAAAAAAAAAGATAAATGACATCACATCATTAGCTGGAAGTTGTCTCTTTGTTTTGAATTGAAAATATCAAGCTTTTTTTTTTTTTTTTTTTTCTCCTGGGGACATTAAGTCTGTTGTGAGTATATGTGAAACTCCTCTGTGCCTTTCAGAAAAAACAACAACAACAACAACAAAACAGCAACAACAAAACTTGCTGGCATTCACATGGTACTTGAGAGATTAAGTTCATTATATTTTCCTAGAACACCAACTATAAACGGTTAATAGTTTATTGACAGCATCACTCTAATTGTGGGTAATTTTCCCTCTCTTTTCAAAATAGCTGTCATTGGTTTGTTTCTCAGAAATCTATTCTGTCTATTTGTCAGCAATTTCAACATTTCTTAGAATTCCTGCAATGAGTAATTCCAGCTAGCATCTCAGTATGCTTCATTACAAAATTGGATATCTTATTATTGACATTATTCTTTGCCTAATATTTGTTTAATACCTACAGTTCTGTTCTGACAAACAAGAAAATAAAGGCAGTCCATTTTCTGAAGTGCTTCAACTTTAAAATCCAGGCACACCGAAGAAGGATGCACTGGGAACTCCAGAAGTAAGGATGGCTTCTGGTTAAGAGGATTGCTTGCAGAGGTAAGTGCAAGTGGCAGAAACCAAGTCTAGGATTCAGCTTTTTAAATTGCAATTAATCTTTTTGTGAGTATTGTCAAAGAGGGAAAAATCTTGGCCCTGTTGAAGTCAAGGGCAAAACTTCAATTGGTTTCAGTACAGCTCTTTCCTCTGTAGGATTTAAGGGACTCAGAGGAAGAAAAAATAATATTGGACTGACTGGAATGCGGTGGACTTCCCAGAAAATGGATCAGGGGTAAGTTCATTATCTTCTGAAATATAAGATGCTGTTGCCTATGTCTGGACACAGAATGCTAATCTCTGCACATGTATATAAAATACTTTCTGCCTCCACAGCAACTTCTAATCATATTTTTCAAGTCTTGTAATCTAGCCAAAACAATAACAGTAAATCATTGATATTCAGATCTTAGGCTTGTATCACAATAGACAGGCAATTCTCCTGAAAGATCTAACTCATTATATAGGCTGACAAGGATTTGATCAGTGCTTTTATTACGCCTAATGTAGTTTCTGCATTTGAAAGAAATGGTTGTAAGAATCTTTGAAAGATTTGAAACCACTGAATAAAAGCTCAAAGACAATTTTTTTCCTCCACTGCTTTCACTGCTTTCTTAATCAATGATTTCAATTTGTCATTGCTAATGGCATTATACCTGACACCTTCTCCTGTGACTTTTTTTCCTGCTTAAAAGCTTTCACTTCTATGTCTGCTATTTACCCTTCATTTTCCTTGTTCCACTGAAAATTGACTTTCTCTCAGAGTATTTTCCCTGGGCTTTGCTGGCTGTATCAGGGTTTCAAAGCACCGAGTGTCAGCTTGGTACTTCTGCGTTTCAAACAGCTGAGGTGGACTGGGAAGGGATCTGTCACGTTTTAGTACAACTCTCTTTACTGATGGTTCCAGTCTAGTTTGGGGCATTACTGTAGATGCAACTAATATCAGCATTTGTTCAAAGTTACTCAAAAAGACCCCCTTTCAAAGAAGTCCTGGGATTGTCTGCTGACTTTCTCAAATGTTTTGTGATAACTTTCAAATAATTATTGTCCATTAATTATTTTTTTCTCCTCTGCTTCTAGCCTATTAAAAGTAAGTAATGAAAAGTAAGTTGAAAGGTTCTTGTGTTTATATTCCCTAAATGCCAGGTTTTGCTCCTTTGAATTTACCTTTACAGTATTTGGGACTTGTGTTTTAGAAACAAAATACACATTCCTGCCTCTACTATAAAGACATTTAAAAATGAAAATAAAACAAAAGCAAAGCAAAACAAAACAAAAACCACCACCCAACAACAACAACAAAAGAAAACCCTACAATCTTCTAAACCAAAGCGCTCCAATAATTTTATCCAGGTGAAGATTTTCTCCCAGACAAAAGATATTTGAATTCACGTCACTGGTCAATTTATAGGTGATGCAGCTCAATACTGGTATTTATAAACAAATCAAACAATAGCTTATGTTACGTGATGATTTTGTTTAAAAGTGATGCATTAGTATCCAAGAAGAATGAAGGTTAGCAGACTGAGCAAATTGAACAGAAATCTCCTTAGGGTCAGGAAGATTTGTCGATGACATTAGCAGAATTTTAAGACTTCTTCCCTTCTGCCATCTTCATCTCCTTATCCTCTATCAGCAGACTGGTAAGGTTCAGGTTGGACACTGCTGTTTTACTTAGAGCTACTGTGAGGTCAATGTACAGTGGGGTCTATTGCCCTCTACTGGGTTGAATTTTACACCTGTTTTAACTCTTGGTAAGTTTCTGAAGAGGTTTCTGTAAAGCTTGATCTGCAAAATGCTGCACATGTCCTGGAAGTGGCTCATCTCATTGTTAAGGATAGAAGAGACCTGCTGTAAATGGCAGTGCTGGGCATTTGAGACAGGGTAAATGACCTTCCCCAGCCTGAATCTGCAGATTATTTTGGAGGCTCTGAGGAACAAAGGCAGAATTTCTACAGATGTACTCCTGAAAAATAGTGTCTATTTACTTGTACATGCATCCAATACATGCATGTATGAGGACTACCACACAACTATATGAGAAAAAAAATCTCTCGTTTTCTCAGATTAATTTCAAACTGGTTGATACCGATGTAGATCAGAATTCTTTGAAGTAGTTTTAAAGCAAGCCTTTAATTGATCTTCAGCTACAAAATGTGATTGATCTTCAGGTGCAAAATGTGTGCATAGATGTGCTAATTAGGTTACAGTCACAATCCTATTCCACAGGCAGCTCAGGACTCTTTGCAAAGTCCGTGCTAGATACTAAGTATGTGAATTTCTCAATTCAGCAAAAAGGATTGTGTAAGGCTTGTGTTTCTTCCCTACTGATATCATGAGCGATATATTGAAGATTTAGTATTGCACCAGTTGCAAAATTGTTCTGTAGCCAGTAGCCTTTCTTCAAGATAATTCTAGGATCAATTGAAGAGTAGGGAGTGTCTAGCAGTTCCAGCTGACTGCATTATGGGATTAATGAAATATGAAGAAAGAGAAAGCAGAGGGAGAGACTGGAAGTTTTCATTCAGATCCTATGTCCTCAAAATCTGCATGAGTTTTGTGCACAAACCACAGCATTCTGTGAGAAAGACCTAGACAAACTTGACTAGATAATTCAAAAAAGTGGCCATGAGTTTTCAGAGTTTTCTCTGTGGGGTTTGTAGTCCTTGGCTCTTCCTGCACAGCAAAAATGTTAGAGAGTAAAATTACACTGAATATCCATAGAAAAATCATTGTTATTCTCAATGCTTTTGTGGTGGGTTGACCTTGCTTGGCTGCCAGACACCCACACAGCGCTCCCTCACTCCTCTACCTCAAAAGGACTGGGAGAAAATAAGATGAAAAAGCTCATGGGTTGAGGTAAAGACAGGAACATTGCTTACCAGTTAGCACCAAGGGCACCATGGGGGTGTTGTACACAATCTATAACACTTCATCTCTGCCACTCCTTCCTCCTCACTCTTTTCTCCTGCTTCAGCATGGGGTCTGCACAGGCTTCAGTTCCTACAGCCCATGCTCTGGTGCGGGTTCTTCCATGGGCTGCACTGGGGATATCTGTTTTGCCCTTTCCCAAATCTGTTTTCCCCAATGTGCTGCCAGCTTGGTGGCTGGGCCCAGCCATGCCCTGGGGTGGGGCTGTTGGATCTGGCTGGAGTTGGCTGTGTCCAGCACCGGGCAGACCCAGCCTTTCCCCCCAGAGGCCCCCTGCAGCCACTCTCCATTACCAAAGCCTTGCCATGGCCACCAAGGACAGCTTTACAAATATCAGTTAACTAAGTCTTTCTCAGAAAGGTGGGCAAACTGAGCTATCAAAGCTATTACAGCTATGATTACAACTCTACACATTTTCTTTATGTGCAGTCCCAAGCCAACATTTTATCTTCTCATTGGTTCTAAGTACCACCTTGTACACCAGGTGAACAGTGGAGTGGGTGCTCACAGCCTTGGCACAAGATGGATTGCAGTAGGCAGCCATCTGAAACAAACCACACAACCTGCTTTTGTAGACAAACATTTTAGAAAATGGTAGGTAACTCAAGTAGCATTACCCCAATGAATTCCTCAGGAGTTACTTTAGATGATGATGTATCACACTGATCCGCATTTTCATTTAATTTAACAGCAGAAATTGACATTTGAAAATGAAAGTGTTAGTCTGGAGTCCACAGTGAATGGCTGAAGGAGCTAACGATTGAACGCTTTTCAGAGTGCCTTAAGAGAAATAATCATTATGTTATTTCTGGTATTCTGTTATTGCTGACGCAGTTCCTATAGTGTTAACAACCTATTTAGCAGAGAACTTTGAGAAGTAATCCTTGTTTTTTGTTAAAAGGATTTGCATTGTTTACAACTGAACCGTAGAGAATATGTTTTATTTTTCCAAGCTAAAATGAAGATGACCTTTCCATGTAGACACTGCCATCAAACAAAGGTGGAGATGTAGTAGGTAAAAGGCACTAGTATACTTAGAGAACAACTATGGGAAGATTTTAATTAAATATACACCTATACATGTGTAAAAAAAACTATTGTTTTGAGTCACACAGGGAGTGGAGTTTTACGAATGCTTTGACAAAGGGGTTGAGGTTTAGCAATCTGGAACCACTCTAGACTCACATCTTAGATGTCTGAGTATGGCATTCTAGTCTTTCTCATAAGAGTGGTTTTGTTCCCAGGGAATAAATGACTTAGCTTACAGAGATTCTATTTATTTATTTATTTATTTATTTATTTATTTATTTATTTATTTTCAAGACTAAAGGTTGTGTTTTCAGGGTAGAACATCAAGTGTTTTATGGCTATGATTGAGTGTCAATGGAAAGTGCAATAAGATCATGGTAATCCTATAAGTGGTATGATTTCTTTGTTACATTTACTGTTCTGTAATTGTGCTCAAAATTCTTCTGTAAAGTGCTCAGAATTAAGGTTTGTATAAACAGAGGTTTAAGAAATAAAGGGGAGTTGAACTACGTTGATTAGTGTGTGGTTCTGATACTGCCCTTGTTGTAATTGAATTGTCATTTCGTGTGATTGTGTTGCCCTCTGCAGGTCGGTCTCCAACTGGAGTCTTCGAATGGGTCTTATCCTTGAGTTTGTGTAGCAGACCTCTCTCTTTGGAGCAAGAAGTTACTTGATTATGTCCGAGTAAACATTTGTAATTCAGTGAAGTCTACATCTACATTCTGCTCTTCTTAAGTGCTAATATTTTCTTGGAGGCTTATTTTCCAGCTTTTTATTAAGATTGGGTATCTAGTTTTAGTGGTTGAAAGCCACTAAACAAATATACTTCAACACAAAAATTGAACGCAAATAATGACAGCAAGCTTAACAACCTCTTCTACCATCCAGTGAAGATAGTGTTTAATTTGGCTGGCCAAAGCATATTCCTAGAAGTACAAACTCCGCTGTGAAAGCAATCAGTAGAAAACACAAGAAATATATCTAAAATAGTTAATTAAACTGTGCTAGAGAAAGCTCATTGACATTGGAATGTTATAGAATCATAGAATCATAGAATATTCTGAGTTGGAAAGAACCCATAAGGATCATCGAGTCCAACTCCTGGCACCACACAGGTCTACCCAAAATTTTAGACCATGTGACTAAGTGCACAGTCCAAATGCTTCTTAAACTCCAACAGGCTTGGTGTAGTGACTACTTCCCTGGGGAGCCTGTTCCAGTGTGTGACAACCCTCTCAGTGAAGAACCTCTTCCTGATGTCTAGCCTAAACCTCCCCTGCCTCAGCTGGACACCATTCCCGCAGGTCCTATCACTGGTGACTAATCATTTCTACTGTTCAATTTTTAGAGAAGTCACTGGAAAAATAATTATTTTTGCTAACTTGCACTCTCCTGAACAATTCCTTGGAGTGTTTCAGGAATAAACACACACTGTTTTCCCCAATATGTTATCTGCATGTGATCATCTTGTTTTATAGCTGGAAAGGATTTGGTAGGATGGATGTTGGCTTTAGCAGACCATTTCATGATTGAGATATATACTTACGTGGCGATATAAGCACAGCTTAGTGATCTGTAGAAGGAGAAAGTACTGCAGTGATTCTTTCTGA
The DNA here is from genome assembly GCF_009769625.2 of Cygnus olor. NCBI lineage: Eukaryota > Metazoa > Chordata > Aves > Anseriformes > Anatidae > Cygnus > Cygnus olor. The sequence goes on along the minus strand of NC_049170.1, from coordinate 145,394,606 downwards.
ACTTAGGTTTGTTTTTTTTTTTATTATCATTATTTTTATGTAATACTTCTATGGAAGAAACACAAGGACTAAAAAATAGAAGTTTACTGTTTCTCAGACATTTTTCATCGCTATGTGCAATGTTATCAAGCTCATTTTAGCTGTACAGGCAATACTACATCATTGTATTAACACAATCTTCTTTATAGGTAAGCCATGTAACCTATTTTTTTTTCTTTTTTATTTTTATTTTTTTTCTGATCACAACTGCACACAGATAGTCATTTTACTTTGATGCTTATTTCTCACACAAGGGTGACTTTGACCCATGTCAGATGGATAGACAGTTCATTTGCTTGTTTCATCATTAATTTATTTTTATGGCCAGTGTTCATCACCTTGAATTTATCAATATTGATTTTCATTTGCCTGTACATGTGGCTTCTTTGTCTCAATGGAGTTTTTTCAGTGTCTACCCCTATGTCTAGACAGATTAGCCTGCATAATTATGTGAATATCTTGTTACTCAAAGGTCCTAAACCATCAGAAAAGACAACAGCCTGTCCTGCATTTGTGAGATGGATATCTTCTGAAGTCTATAGGCCAATTATTTGACCATATTAGCTGGCATGGCATCTCTGAAGTTAATGGAATTTGGACAAAATTTGGCATAAATTTATGCCAGCTGAAGGTCTTTTATGTCTCATGCAGTGAATAGCATTATTAGCACAATTTTAGTGCCTATATTCACATTTTCAGTGGTATAAACCCATTTCCTTTTCAGACTTTTAAAGAAATATAACTAAAGACAGTTGTTGATGTTCACTGGAAAAAACCTGAAATGTTAATAGATTGCAAGTGACACATATCAGTTTGACATTTCAGACCAGCTCCATCCAGAAATAATGCCATATTACTGATGAATTAATGTGAAGTGTGTGATTTTGGCACCAGAAAGATCAATGTATAAGACCAATTAGAGATAAAAGAAGTCACTAAACTTGTTTACACAGCTGGACTTTCAGTCACAGGCTGATCTCCTCCTTTCATGTGCTTCTTTTTCTTTTTCTTTTGCTTTCTTTTCAGGGTCTGAAATTTAAAGGCACAGGACAGAATATTTTGAAAGTCATTTGCCATTACATTAACTTCATTTTCTCCCTGGAGTACTGAGTGTCCTAATGCACTGTTATAAAATCCTATGACTGCTTTTGGCTAATGGATATTGTAACTGCAGACAGATTATATAGCAAAGCAATAGATTCATAGGGGTTCCTATGCAGAAGACTGACTTGAAGTAAAAGATTTAGAGCAAAAATTTCCTCCACATAGTGCTGAGCTGCCCTTATTCTTTGGACTCTGTAGTGTGCCTTGGGAAGCTCAGGTTTGGTCCCATTACTATTTGCTCCAACTACTATTTAAAGATGCTATGCAAAATGGAACTGCTTCAACAGCAGCCACTGAGCAATCCAAACCTTTGACTGCCATGGGACCAAAGCCAAAGCACCTTGCAAAGGACGAAAACACTTGATTTTAAATCCTTGCTCTGGGAAAAATAAATAAATAGTAATAGCAGGAAGCAAAATATTTGGAGGCATCATTGGTGTCTCAACAGTCAGACACTCCAGCTGTCACTAATATGACAGATGTCTTTCCATTAATAATCTATCTTTGAATATGATTACACTCTAGAACAACCTGTGTTTTCCAATGTTCAACCTCAGGTTGGTTCACTGAAACCAATCTACCAGACTTAGTATGAAATAATCTGAGTAAAACGTGGTTGTATGACTTTCATATCTCTTCCTGTGCATTAGCTGGACAAGCATGCTTTTCCTGTCCTTGTTCTCTGGAAAACTTTTGGTACCGTCAGAAAGGACTCTGGATTAGTCTGACCTTCAGTCTAAATCAACCCATTCCTGTATCCAGCTCCCAACTTTTAACTCTGAGAGAAAAAAAATTAGAATTTGTTTTTCTCCATTTTTTTCCCCCATGAGCCAAGAGATGGTCCCAAAGATATGATGAAGTATCTCTAAGTATTTGTCATTTCAGACAAGCATCATCAGTTCATCAGAAGCTGGCTAGGCATCATGCAAGTCTTGACATAGGAAAACAAGTGTCCAAGGATAGAGAACGATACTAGTCTGTTGTTTATTGTCAGGTAAAATAACCACGCAGTGAGTTAACCTTTTGTTTTATTTCCTCTGGTAGATCAGGTTTTTTTTTGTGAAACTGAATCTATATCACATACTTGCTAGTACATGCTCCTGGGAGAAATAATAGGATACAGCTTTGGGTAATAAGGAAAAAAGGTTCAAGTCATGTACACTGCATCATTCACAGAATGACTGTTGGGCCATAGTTTCTGTGTGGCTGTAGCTACAGTAATAGGGGGAACGCAGTCAGCAAAGGAAGCCTTGTCTCCTTTCTTATACGTGGAGCTGAGGATGTGTGACGTGGATGTGACAGCTCTGAAATGCATAGTTAAATCCTCCAGCAGTTTTCCACCACTAGCAGTGTTATTTCCCCATAACAAGACAATTTTGTTGATGAACAAAGACCATATACGTAATGTTTGTCTGTTAGATTGAGGCTATGATTTGAGCATTTGAATAAGGTATTTTACCTCGGCTGCTCTTCCCTAAATAAACAAACAAACAAACAAATAATAATAACAGACCAGAGGCTGCATACAGACATCAAATTATGGTCATGGACCTGAGTGCACCAACAGATGCTGCAGCCTCCATTCCTCCTCCTACAGTTTTGGTGCTCAAGGTCAGATCTCACACAGTATGGCTGAAATGTGAGCTCAGAGGTGTGTGACAGAGCTGTGAGATGCTTCACCGGTGCCTCCCCACTTCATGCAGGACCTACATTTGAACTGAGACACTTTCCCTTGGTCCTTGCCTGGACTACACCACAGGGATGCCTCTGGTTGGCCATATTCGTCACTGGTCCTGACCCTCACATCCTGGCTTGACATGCCTGCTCCCTGTGGACATGTGTATGATCTGGACTGCGGCTAGCCGGCAATGGACATGCTCTGCACCAGTTGATATTTTAAGGGAGATAGAGTCCTAGTAATTTATGAAATGATGTTCATCCCACCTGATTATCCTTGTGTTTTTTTCCTTTCTTCCCCACTGGCAGTCTGTTCTCCTTAGGCAATATCATCTTTTGCTCTTACAAAGAAATTCCTTTGCCCATGTGGAGCATAATCTGTGGACTCAAACACTTTGACAAATCTATTTCATTTTCTGCATCTTCCTTTAAATGTCAAACATTATCTTTGCTTGTTCTGTTTGCATATGAATGCATACACATTTTCATATATTGCTACATGGGCTGCATTTTAGAAGCTCCCAACATTGAACTTCTCCTGCCTTTCCACCCGTGATTGCTTTCGTCTTGTATTTTGAATTTCCTATGAAATTTATTGTGTCTGAATAACAGCCTGTAGGTTTTGTCTTGAAGTTATTGTCTTCCTTTGCTATCCAAATCTACTTATATATCTATCTATCTATTTATTAACATTGTTAATCTGGGTATTAATAGCTTCTCTCTGAATGTTTTGTTGCAGATCTATTCAGTGTTTTGTCTCTTATCAAGGGCCCCTAAAATTGAGGCTTGGCTCAAGTCACTTCTCTTTTTTTTTCCAGCTCCTTCTAGCACCCTCTGTTCAAACTCATATTACTCATATATTCTATTTTTATGTGGAGTACAATTCTCAAATGTCTGCATTACTGTTTCAGTGTTAGCTTTGTCTGGCTAAGTTGACTGAAACTATTAAAAACCTCAAGTGGTTCAGGACAAGTTATTGTCAGAGCTAAATATTTCCTTTTTTTTTTTTTTTTTTTTTTTTGGGGAGGGGTGGAGGGTGGGTGGTGGTGTCAATTTGGTTTCCCTTGCTTGCATATACAAAATGAAACACTGTGTTTAAACTACTTCAGTTGTCTTCCACATTTCTGAAGTGTTTCAGCTCTGTTGGGATTTTTATCTACTCCATTCTTCTGCTCAGGCTAGGTTTTTAGCTCACGCAGTGACTGCTGTTCAAAATTTGCTCAGATAAAGGAGTCTGGCACTCGAGGTCAAAGCTCTATCTGATCACTTCAACCCGTGTCTGCTCAGAGCCAAACAGCGCTTTCAAACTTTTCTTAAAGGCAGTGCTCTCCAGAGGTGTCGGGAGATTGGGTCAGCAACATTTGCAATCCTGTAGTAGACAGCAGTGTTTTGTAATGCAGCAACTTATGTGTGAAGCATAGCAAAACGCCTAAAGTATGTGGTTGTGTGGGTAGGGGGTGAAGTGTGAAAAATCAATACAAGCTTCTTCTTCTTTCTTTACAGATCTCGGGAAGTGCAACTCTGAGATGTAATCCAGCTGGAGTGTGGGCCTGAGAAAGACCAAAGAGGATGCCATAAAGGCATTATTGATCTTACAGAAGGCAGCTTGGAGGCAAAGTCCTACCTGCAGAGATCTTGTTGGGTGTTTATTTAGGGTGCTGGCTTGATCCCACAAAAGGGCAATGGTGGGTTAAAAAGGTATCTTTCCAGAGCAGAGCCTGAACAGCAGCTCTGCAAAACCCAAACTGCGTTGGTCTATAGTCATAGAAGACCTAATGCCATTACAGTCTCTATATTCTCTTCAACTGCCCAAAGGGCTGTTCCATCCATGCACACTTTCACATTCAAACTCAGCTCCCTATCCATGTGCAAATTAATTGGAGTGAAGGACAGAAACCACAGTGCACTGCTTTCCCAGAAGCTAGTGGGAAATACTTTTCACCTTATTGTTATAAATTGTTCCTTGCATTCTTTTTTTTTTTTTTTTTCTTTTTGATCTATTTAATAGTTGCATGTACTTTGTTTAAAGAAAAAATCTGGTCTCATACCTCTAATAGCATTTGGGCTCTGCATTAAAAAAACAGTGCAGTTCTAGAATTTCAGTCTAATTTACTCCTTTCTGTATAAACTGCTGCCCTAGATGACCTTTCCTCATCATGTGCCTTTGGGGATGTGTTCCAAGCATATTTTCTAACAGCTTCAGCAGCAGTAACAGTAGCATCCAAGCATCAGTTAGCAGTACTACAATGTAATGTTTTTCATCTTCAAAGCACTTTACAGACATTAGCAAATTAATAATTGAGCATCAGATACTGAGCAGGCATAAATCTAAGGCATTTGCAGATCTCAATGGAATCATGTTGAGGATAAAATCATTTTGAAAAACACTGAAATCCTGGTCATTTGCATGCTCCTGAAAAGAAGATGTAAATAGATCTACATAACAGATGCTCTGTGCTGTTAAAAATGTAGGAATTTCTCAAATATGTGAGTGAATTTCAAATAGAAACACAATAAAATCTGACCACACACTGGTATATCTCCCAGCAGAAATTTTGTTTGGTTAGAGGTTTAAACATCAGATATGAAATACTTAGACTCCCTGGAACGTGGGTTGAATCCCAGTAGGATTGACTCAGCTCTTGATCCTGCAATGCAGAGACACTGAATTCTAATCATTTTTCTCTGTGTGACCTGGATGAGACCCTGCAGATACAGATTCTCTCTGCTTGACATGGAGAGAAACCCTACCAGTAGGAAGCATGCAGGTAGGTAGATTAAGAGCCATGTTTTCAGATTCACCTTATTCTAGCCTTTATTTTTGGCAGGAACAAACCTGCAAATGCAGATTAGGTCTGACGATTGTTTTGCACACAGACTCACAGGGCTGGAAAGAATCAGGAAGGATCATGTAGTCCATCTTCTTGTGCCAAAGCTGCATAAGCTCTACTCATGTCCTTACTGTCAGATGCTTGTCTAAATGGCTCTCAACAGCCTGCCAGAATATAACCCTTTTTGGGTAATCTGTCCTTGAGCTTCATTGTCCTCACTTTAAATAAAATTCTGCCTAGTATCTAGTGGAAGTCTTTTTTGCTGTAGTGTATATATATATATATTTTTCCTATCTTAGCCTCCTTCTCTGTGGAGACTGCTACCTTCTCCTTTGCATATGTAAAGGTAATTCTCATGCCTCCTTCATATTCTCTTCCTTCAGATCTGGCTGTTTTCCCACGGAGTGTTCTTGGGACTATGTGATATTACATTAGAAAAAAAAAAAAAAAAAAAGCAGCGTGTGAGTAAGAGCTTACTCTAACCTCATAATAAAGAGCCCTGCTGCTCCAGAAGCAGACTAGGAAGGAAGTGTGATTCATGGCGTCCCTGTTCCTTCTTGAGCTTCCAGCTGTTCTCCTCACACCCTTCTGTACTTACAGCTGTACTGAAAGGCTCTTCTTCCCTCCACATGCTGCTGCCCTGCATCTTGTACCTTCTGCCCCGTACAAATATAAAGGAAGAAATACCTTTTTAATCATATTCAGGTATGTTCTAATTGGGGAAGGCTATGCCTTTTGCAAGCTTATGTGATAAATTTTTGACTTTACTAGAGTTTGAGGGAGAAGTAGTATTTGCATTTATCTTTCCTCTTTATTTGGCTTTAAAAAAAAAAAAAAAAAAAGGATTTTATTAACTGCAACATCCTCAGTGTAGGTATTGGTAGGGAGTAGATTCTGCGGCATTAACAAAAAATTGTTTCACACCCACATGTAAGTAATTTCTTTTAAAATTAATGTTGAGAATCCATTCCTTCTCCTGCCTCCACTCCTACACAATGAGCAAAAAAGTCCATAAGGCATTTAATAGTACTTCTTAGTGGAATTGCTACAGATTTATTCAGTATGCTGAGACTAAGAGAGAAAAAAACACAAATACAACAACAACAACAAAAACTATTTTTTTTTTAAGATAGAAAGTAAAGAATTAAAAAAGCAAATAATTTTTCACTCATTTGTTTTAAGAAAAAGGAAAATGACACTGGAATTAGCATATACTGCTTTCATGTGATAGTTTTAAGTTTCTGGTGAGTATGATATTCACATTCTCTACTGTCTTGCAAGGGTGGCATCAGTCCCAAGCCAGATGCTGAATTGCCCAGCAGCCCTGGGGGAACAGACACTGTAGCATCTCAGGTGGTACAACCAAGGGGTAAGTCTTGAATGTGGCTTCATGTGACCAAACCTGGGCAGACAGGACAGCCTGGGATACTTCATAAAGATAGCAGCTGCAAAAGCAGAGAGGCTTCTTAAGCAGCTCATGCTCAGCCTGTCTTGCCTGGTGAGAAAAAAATGAGAATATTGTGAAGGGCTCAGACTTAGAAGTTTATGGGATCAACTGGTCACGCTGCCGAGCACTTGATGCTTCTTACACACTTGGACCAGAAGGCAGAGCAACAATGTTTTGGCAGGTCAAAGGTCTAGCTCCCACCTCTGGAAGTTTATCCTTATTTAGGAACCAATTTCCCTAAATGTCCTGAGAAGAGAGGACTGCTTGTCATCTTCTGCCAGCAGCAAGCTACCAACAGTCACAGTGAGAATCCATTGGTAATGTCCATTTTGGTGGGCTTTCTTCTGTTTTGAGATTCAGGCAGATGTCCACCAATCATGCTTGTTCACATCATATTTTTAAAGTTATTTATTTATATATTCATAACAGTTGGGAGTTAGAAATACAGTTTTGTTTTTGTTTGGTTGGTTTTGTTTCTGGAAAAGGAAATGTGCTGTTCACTGTAGAATCGGTGTACTGCAACCCAGAGCTGACTGCTGATTTTTCATTTTACTTAATTTAACAACCTTTGGTCACTACTAATTTAAACTGTAAATGAGACATCGAAGTGAACTTACCAAACTTGTATTCTAGTAGTATATCCACCAGATTTTATCAGATTTTTTTATGACATTTTACACTTCTGGGAAAACCTATTCTATTAGAGGAATCAGGCAGTGCACAAGGACTATTTCTAAAAATAAAACATACTATGTAAAACTGTAAACGTACTATGTAAAAATGTAAAGTTTTTTTTTTTTTTCCTCAAGGATTAAACAATCCTCTGTCAAACAAAATGAAAATCTACAAGCTGATATTACTGCTCATTTTAGGGAGAAATTCAACATTCACATGTATGCTGCCATGGCTTGTATCCTAAACAACAGAGTAAATATTAGATAGTAAATGTAATTTGTCTCTGTCTGGTACATTTCCACTCACAAAGTTAGCTTCTAAAAATGTCAGAACAACTTCCTAACCTCAGCTTTAACAAGAGAGCATCAGGAACATACCAGGAGATTGTTTCCCACTTGGTGAGAATGAAATAGATAGGTAGCTTGGATTTATTTATTTATTTTTAAATCTGTGTACTAGAGCGGAATTTTAAAAAAGAGGAAAAAAATTGAAAGGGAAAAGATGTAGAACCTTTAACTTAAAAAGTTAGCAAGCAATCCACATAAAACCCATCATTATCAGATACTCTTGACACACAAGCTGCCTGCCCTAATAACAGCAATGTATACGCAATGCAGAAAGTATCACAGAAAATATATTTTGAGTAAAATACAGCATGTAGACATGCTGTTGCTAGTCAGCTTCATGGTTCGTTGATCTGACCATGATCTAACCATGCCCAATTTGTGTTTGCTGTCTCTCCCTGACTGTCCCTCCCCCCGGCACATCATCTTCCGTTGCTTTCTCTTTTTCAAGCCCTTAGTATTTAGTTTCACACTATAACAGTCGCTAATATTTCAAGGCTCAATCTTCACTCTATCAGTGGTGGCAGCTACAACTGCCTGCTTATCTGTTTCTTCCTCAGGCACAAAATCCTTTCTTAGAGTTTTTCTGTACTGTCTGCACATTTTTCCCGTCTGGTACTGGTTGCACAATTGGTTCAAAAACTAATACTCTAAGCCTTGTTAGTGGCATTGTAGAAAGGTTATGTGTATCTGTTCTCCATCTGTTTTATATGGCATTTAGACTGTGGGTTATTTGGGGCAGAAACTGTCTTAATTACTTATCCTCAACATGCACCAAGACTGGGTCTTGATGGAGATTCCTAGGAGCTTACAAAATTACTAAATGCAAGTCAGCAATTATTTTGTGTTTATGAGAATATATGTGTGTTTATACTTCACAAAGAAAAGCAGATTCATATTCAGTCTAAAAATATAGTGTCCTGTGCGTAAGATACATGACTGTCATTTTTTTCAGGTATTTGGAACATTTTGTTCTGGGTATTAACTTCAAAGGCAATATTTTTTTTTAATCTGACTTTTTAAAAATAAAACTAATATTTTAGGTGGTGTAACAGTGAGTAACTTTCCAGACGGAACTCAGTCTGACTTTCAGTGCCTTTTCCAAATTCATTCTCCATTTTTCAAGTTTGTTGGAAAAAATAATAAGTGATAAGCATATATCATGCTAAATTTATAATAGCAGGGACAAAAGGTACTACATGTCTAGTAGACAAATGCAGCCTGTTCAACACAGAAAACTGGCCCATATGCACAGTGAAGGTACATCTCACATCTCTTCCTTGGTCAGTGCTACAGATAGGTAGCTTCTTTTCAGTGCAGCATTATTATAGCCAGACTACAGCTTCATATATACAAGTGGTAGGCTGGACTGTGAGCTGCTCACTGTAAGGTCTTTGATGTAGAAACTGGAAGGTGTAAAATTAATACAAAAAAAAAAAAATCAGAAGAATCAACTTGTCAGATTCAGTAAGCAACCAAATTTCTGAGCAGTTGTCCACCTGGGTGTTTAGTCAACTTATTTTGTTGTCTTTCAGAATAATTGTTATTTATTCAAGTTATTAGTATCTTAATGAGTGTCCTCCACATCAAAGTTTATTATATATTTATAAAGTAAATTTTTTTTAAGAGTAAGTTGCTCTGCATATAAAACTATGTATTCAACAATTTCTTCTGTTATCTTAGAAAAACAAATTTTAAAACATAAATGTTTTAGAAACATGGAGAAGAATATGAGAATATTGGATTATTATTTTTTTTTTCTAATTTGGATGCCCTGTGCAGAAAAAAAATGATACAATCACATATATGAATCATAAAATAGTAAAAATCCATGTGGGCAAGATGTTTTCTAGCTTCAATATCAGTATGGAATCTAAATTAGAAACTAAATTTGATAGAATCAAAATCCACATATATTTGCTATCCTCTTGAGGACGATTTTAAATGACAAACAGTAGATGGCCCACATTTATTATTTATTTTATATGTACTATAATAATTTCTATATTACTCGTCAGATTTATAATATTACCCATTGATTTTAAAGGGAGTTGAATCAGTGTTTTATGTTGTAAACTATTTGTAACACTGACTTTTATTGATGCAAATTACAGACAACTTAATCTATATGAACTTTAATATGAATATATTTTATACATATAAATTCAGATGAACATATAAAGAGCAGAAGCAAGAGAGGAGATGACTTGTCAACTCTTACTGTGTTTCATATTTATTGCTTTTTATTATTTCTGAAAATGGGCATGGAAGTAAAAAGCAGCAAAATGTGATTTTCAATTAAAATGATATAATTTGCATGACAATGATTTGCAATAATTTGCATTAAAAAGTGCGAAGTTAAAAAAAAACAAAAAACATTGTGATTTTTTAATCACTTCCAGCCTGATATGATTACTCATTTCCTTGACAGATAGGCAATAAAAATGGTTACCACAGTTTGCAGAAGACATGTTGGTTGAACTTGTTTATTTCCCCAGATTAGATGTAGAACAATGGAGTTAGACTTCCTCAAAGTGCTTTTGATTTTGCACAATGGAGTGAGAGCCTTTGCTTTTCTAAAATTGTATTGGCAAAGTGGGAGGGGGAAAGTGGCCCAGAAGTACTTCCCAGTAATTTCCATCCCAGTATGGGACAGATTAGAACTATCCCCTCATCTTTTCCAGGCAGCTCTAACTCATACCTGCCACGTGCCAGGTGAGCACAGCTACAGATACATCATGAACCTCCACTTTGCCTTTCACATGGTGTTCCTTTGGGGATTTTATTTTTATTATTATTTATTATTATTATTATTATCATCATCATCATCATCATCATCATTATCATTATCATTTAAGGATAAAGGATGTTGGTTTATTCTTTGTGTTTTGTTCTTTTTACATTGAGGAGGAACACAGGAGGTTACAGCAGTCTGAAGTCATTACCTGTTGGGGACTCTTACAGACAGGTTACATTAGAGAGGTACAGCAAACTTCATTTGGTTTAGTCTGCCTGTAGAAGTAGAAGTGTAAGGGTGAGAATCTTTTCCTAACTAATTGTTTCCAGGGTGAGTTTTGAAATGATTGCTTAAATCTAATTCAACTTTTTATTGACTTTTTGGTTGTTGTTGGTGGTGGTCACGATTACAATGAGAGATTAGCTTTTCTGAATGAGACAGAAAACAGGACTTGAGGCTCTGCTCTTGCTACTTAGGTTGTTGCCAGGCATCAACAATATTGTGCAGTGGTGCTTTGAGTTTTCTGATGGGTAACATGGATATTGAATAATCTGACTAGAACCTTAACTACTAACTTCAGGATCCAGACCTGCAGAAAGATATACAGAATGCTAATGGCCCCCCTTGTATCGAAAACCTCATCCTTGATGTTTGTGCTTTATGATTTTGAAGGTCTTTTCCAACCTACATGAGTCTATGATGTAATTGCTATGAGTGCAATTGCTCACCTGTGAGTTGCTGCTCTTTCATGCTTTTAGCATTAAACTGTTACAAAATGTGCTCAGAATAATAATCACATCTTACTTAGGGATCAGTGTGTGTATCTTAAATCAGAATTCATTGTATTTAAATAATGAGAAAGTTATTGACATAGTTGAGAATGATATTGAAAGTGAAGAGTGATATGCTGTTTTTGCTGCACTTGTTTATTCCCTGGAAATTCTGTAGCTTTGCCATGGACTTTAGTAAAAACTTAACCAGTGTATTGGGTTTGCATGGTAAGGTTTTGGTACCGGGGGTTGCAGGGGTGGCCTCTGTGAGAAGGGTCCAGAAACTGCCCCATATTAGATAAGGGCCCATTTCAGCTGTCTCCAAAAGGGATTCACTGATGGCCAGAGCCAAGCCACTAAGCAATGTTGTTTGTGCCTCTATGAGAGCAGATTTAAGAAAGGGAAAAACAAAACAAAACAAACTGCTGTGACACAGCAGCTGGGAGACCAAGGAGTGAGAAACAGCCTTGTAGATCCCAAGGTAAGTGCTGAAAGAGGAGCAGGAGGTGCTGCAGGCACGCAGCAGCACTTCCCCTGGGACCAGCCCATGGGTCCCACACGGAGCAGATCTCCATGCTGCAGCCCGTGGAGGAGCCCCCGATGGAGCAGGTGGATGTGGCCTGGAGGAGGCTGTGGCCCATGGAGAGCCCCCGCGGGAGCAGGCCCCGGGCCGGAGCTTCAGCCCGTGGAGAGGAGCCCCCGCAGGAGCAGGGGGTCTGGAGGGAGCTGCCGCCCATGGGGGACCCGTGCTGGAGCAGTTTGATCCTGACGGATGGACCCCGTGGTACGGAGCCGTGTGGGAGCAGTTCTTGAAGAGCTGCTGCCTGTGGGCAGCCCCCACAGGCTCAGTTCGGGAAGGACGGCATCCTGTGGGAGGGACCCCACATAGAGCAGGGGCAGAGAGGGACTGTGAAGGAGTGGTGGAGACCAAGCGTCAGGGACTGACCGCAGCCCCCATTCCCTGTTACCCTGCACTGCTTGCAGGGAGGAGGTAGAAGAGGGTGGTTGGAGGGAAGGCGTTTTTAGTTTATTTCTGGTTTCTCACTGCTCTAGCTTGTTAGCAATAGGCAATAAATTTTATTAATCTCCTTATGCTGAGTCTGTTTTGCCTGTGATGGTAATTGTTGAGTGATCTCCCTGACCTTATCTTAGCCTTTAAGCCCTCTTCATCATATTTTCTCCCCCTTTCCCTTTGTGGAGGGGGAGTGAGAGAGCAGTTGTGGTAGAGATCAGCTGCCCAGCTGGGTAAAACCACCACAACCAGATACCCTGTAATTAATAACTGTAAAATTATTTTGAAAAACAGAACAGTAAATTATGATTAAAAAGTCTGTTCAGAATTGCATTTCACTGCTTTGTAAAACTTACATCATACAACTCAGCCATTTGAGAGAAGGCGTCAAAAAAGAACTAATTTGAATTCAGTCTTTTTCCTTTCTGGTGAAATGGGCACGATCCTAGCTGGATGCTGAGTTGTAGAAATGGCAAGAATACTGGAAGGTCTTTGGATAAGATACCACTCCCCACACTCACTCAGCTTTCTCTGAGTTCCTCCCACGGAAACAGAACTTGTAAGTCCTCTCCCAATAATGCCAGGTAGCCTTGAAGGATAATATCACAGGGATCCCTAACATTTTAATATAGTTTGGAATGAGATCTCCTAGGTACTTGATGGGAACCAGAAAGATAAAGTTGGTTTTCCTCAGCCAACAAATTCATTGACTTTGCCATAAGTATAGTAAATCAGACCACGAGTTTAAGGGATTGTGAAGAAGGTGCTCTCTTCCAAGGAGCAAACGGAGAAAATGAAACATATACTCTCATGACTCCAGCAACCACAAGCAACTTAATGAAAGAATTTGTGCAGGAAATTAGAAGTCCTGTAACAAGAATTTGTAACATCAGATTAAGGGTGGTAATATATAGTCAGACAATTGTAGTTCAACTGCCTAATTATGTGGGCAAATGAACTTATTCAGTTAATGTAGAAAGACAGATCCTTTCAGAAGGTTATCCAAACCAGGAATTTTAGTTATGTCTCTGAATCATTGTTAAGTGGAATCTATTCTCCATTGCCTGTAGAGGCAAATTAGGGCAGCTAGATGGCAAAGTGCCTAAAGCTTGATGAAGTAAATATCCTAGAAAAAAAATAACCTGGAAATTTCAACTCTGATAGATTGATTTCAATAGAATGTATTACTGTTTAACATATGAAGATTTGAAGATAGATGGAAAATTGAAATTGCAGCATGTATTTACAGAAGACTGACTGAGGCAGACTAAGCATCAGCACTTGGTAGGATAATAGACTGTTGAGAAATTGTGAGGTTCTAAAAGATTTGGAATTCAGTATAACACTCACTTAGGAACTTTGTGACAACTTCAGCGCTAACCTTGAAAAAAATTAAGCAAATGCAACCCTAAAGCTGATCCTTAAGGAACTCAGTTAGTAACCACCATCCCTTTAGATAGTTTCTTGATCTGTCTTCCTTTAGCAAGTTATTTTCCCAGTTTATAACTTCAGTAGAGTCCTGCTGGGTATAACATCAGAAATCTGGCAGAATATTCCTTAGATTAATTCAGTTTTATATAGACTGGATTCTGTCACTGACAGCCATGTAAATCAGAAATAACTCTAATGAAATCAGCAATCCAACAATGGCTTAAAACGTGTGAGAGAAGAATCAGATCCTCTCCTGCTCCCTCCCTCCCAAGCGTCAGCTAACTAGGCATTCAGGCTTTTGAAATAAATTCAAAGTTCAAATGTTGTGAGAGCTGACAGTGCCAAGATCCTATAGAACACATCTGCCCTTCATTGTGTCTGTTCAGCATTCATCTGAAGGCAGAATTTAGTTTGTATGCTGAACTGGGACAAACCTACAACACTTATTAGTATCTTTGGGCACTGGAAATACATAATGAAACTGTCAGCATAATCTAAATTGTGAGATAATTTATCTGCTGTAACACTGAATGAAGAGTGTTCTCCCCAGTGCTCAGAATAATTCTCTGCTTTATGTACTTGTCTAAATGCTGACCACATGTTGGGCAATGTGTTTGTAGCATTTGCCCCAGTGTTTGATTTTTGAACTGGCATGCATTCACCACTCCAAGTAAGTAAAATAATCCAGGGAAAAAGCACAAAATGCCCATTAAAGAAAACAATTTCAATAACGAGTTGAGCCCCTCAGGGACAGAACTATTCAAAAAAAAAAAAAAAAGCAATCAGAATCTTGGAGGGTGGGATTTTGCACGTTTATTTGTATTTAAGACATCCACAAAGCCGAGACACAAAGCCAAAGAATGGGGCATTTGGTTAAAAACCTGAAGAAAGAAAGTTCATTTCTTTGTGAAGTTAACTACTGTAGATTAAAAAATGAGATCTTACCAAAACTTCCAACTATAGAAAAATATTTCTTTGTTCCAGAAATCCCTCTGGGATGACATTCTTTACAGATGTTAATTTTTGTTAAGTTATATGATGTTCCACTAATGAATGGAACAAAAGTGGTTAGATGGCAATGAGAGACTGAACTAGCCAGGAATCTTTCATTATTTAGAGCTACGCATGAAAGGCTGGTTAGCATTTTCATTAAAACCTGCTATTTTCTGGGGTTTATGCTCAGCTATAAACACTTTCTCAGTGTGAGTTCAGTCTGATTTTACTGATTATAACTTACAGAAGTGAGATGTAAAAACAAGAAGAAATGGTTAAATTTGGCTGAGTTAATGTTAATTGCTTATATAGTATTGCAAAATGTGAATTCTTAACTGAAATGAAAAATGCATAATCTAAATCTGGATCTGCAAGAAGAAGGATGACCCTGTAGGTGAATTAGATCAAAGTTAATCTTTGAGACAGTGACTGTGGCACAGGTTTCATGAGTGTTTTAAGGCAAGGCAGTTGACCTTTCTGTTTCTAAGTTTCTGACCTTGAAACATGCTTCTAAAGGTAGTAGCTCATTATTATTTTTGATTGTTGTACAGGAGTGTATTGATTTCTTATATTAAATTCCCTACCTCCCTCCTCTGTTAAACATAAAATGCAAAAGCATAGGAATGTAAAACAGTGTCACCATCCTCAACTCTCAAGTTACTGCTTGTCATCTAAGAACCTGCCTTGTATTTACCAACAAACTGTTTCTGTAACTCATCAGAAAAACAGGTAGAGGTCTGGGAGGGGAATCAGCAATTCATCCTGAAGTGTTAGTGAAATCACTTGGTGATTTTTAAGTATGTGAAAGAAATGATGTGTTAGGCATGAAACAAGGAATACCTTTTAACATGCACCATGATGATAAGCAGCCATGAAGCAGTGGTCCTAATTGCTTCAGTCTATAGTGACCTTTAGTCTTCATCCTTCCCTGCCTACTTCCACAGACATAGCTGCTGAGGGACACAGGTGCTGTTCTAGCCCACTTCTGCACCAGCTCTTGTACAGGTATACAGAATGGAAAAGCAAATAAATTGAAATGTTACACAAAGACACACTACATACACAAAAGGAGCCCAAATTCAGACGTGTTTTTTCCAGAAAGTTTTGGTCTTTTCCGCTTGTAGAAACAAATAAAAGCCATTGTTTTTGACATATAGAACCTAGAAGTTTTCTTAATTTGCTCTTTAAGCAAAGATCCCTTATTTGATCAATTAATGCATCCTGAAAAATGATAATCTGCTGATACAATGTGAGCAACGTGATTTAGTGGCAGGTGTCTCTGCCCATTGCAGGGGTATTGGAAATAGATAATTTTCAAGGTCCCTTCCAACTTGCACCATTCTATGATTCTACGTGTTTGAATGCTTCATTACGATTTATTTATTTATTTATTGTAATCCTTGAGAACCAATACATATGAGTGGAATTTGTCTGATTTATATCCTTCTACCATAGCCCAACTTTTCAATTAAATGGTGTTGCTTTCCAGTGACAATGATCAAAAAGACTGCTTCCTGACACTCTGTAATGTATTGCTTTTGGAGTCGCATGTGAAAGGTGCTTCTGGAATGCCCTATTCTTCGTTACAGAATCACAGAATCATCTAGGTTGGAAGAGACCTCCAAGATCACCTAGTCCAACCTCTGTCCTAACACTAACAAGTCCTCCACTAAACCATATCACTAAGGGCTACATCTAAACATCTTTTAAAGACCTCCAGGGATGGTGACTCAACCACTTCCCTGGGCAGCCCATTCCAATGCCTAACAACCCTTTCAGTAAAGAAGTTCTTCCTAGTATCCAACCTAAACCTCCCCTGGCGCAACTTTAGTCCATTCCCCCTCGTCCCGTCACCAGGCACGTGGGAGAATAGACCAACCCCCACCTCACTACAGCCTCCTTTAAGGTACCCGTAGAGTGCGATAAGGTTGCCCCTGAGCCTCCTCTTCTCCAGACTAAACAACCCCAGCTCCCTCAGCCACTCCTTGGAAGACTTGTTCTCCAGACCCCTCACCAGCTTAGTGGGTGTACACTTACCAGTGTAGTGGGTTTATGTGGCAAGGTTTTGGTAGCAGGGGGCCATAGGGGTGGCTTCTGTGAGAAGGATCTAGAAGCTGCCCCATGTTTGGTAAGGGCCCCACTGCTGACCAGAGCTGAGCCAATAAGTGACGTTGTTTTGCACCTCTGTGAGAGCATATGTAAGACAGGGAAAAAGAACCTCTGTGCCACACAACAGCTGGGAGTGTGAGAGGAGTGAGAAACAGCCTTGCAGGTGCCAAGGTCAGTGAAGAAGGAGGGGAAGAGGTGCTCCAGGCGCCGGAGCAGAAGTCCCCTGCGGCCTGTGGTGAGGACCATGGTGAAGCAGGCTGTCCCCCTGCAGCCCATGGAGTACCACGGTGGAGCAGGATTCCACGCTGCAGCCTGTGGAGGAGACCACGGTGAAGCAGGTGGACCTGCACCAATGGAGGCTGCGGCCTGTGGAAGACCCCTGCTGGAGCAGATTCCGGGCCAGACCTGCAGCCCGTGGAGAGGAGACCACGCAGGAGCAGGTGACCTGGCAGGAGCTGCTGCCCGTGGGGGATCCAGGTTGGAGCAGTTTGCTCCTGAGGGATGGACCCCGTGGTACGGAGCCATATCTGGAGCAGTTCTTGAAGAGGTGTTGCCTGTGGGCAGCCCACGCCGGATCAGTTCAGCAAGGACTGCATCCCATGGGGGAGACCCCACAGCACAGGGGACGAGAGTGACTGAGAAGGAGCGGCGGCGAAGAAGCGCTACAGACTGACCATAACCCCCATTCCCCTGTTCCCCTGCGCCGCTCGGGGGGGAGGAGGTGGAAGAGGGTGGTTGGAGGGGAAGGTGCTTTTGGTTTCTTTCCTTTGTTTCTCACTTCTCTAGCTTGTTAGTAATAAGCAATAAATCTTACTTTCTCCCTATGCTAAGTCTGTTTTGCCCATCACAATAATTACTGTGCGATCTTCTCATCCTTATCTCAACCCTTGAGCCCTTTTCATTGTATTTTTAACCCCTTCCTCTTTGAGGAGGGGGAGTGAGAGAGCGGTTGTGGTGGAGCTTGGCCACCCACCCGAGTAAGACCACCACAGTTGCCCTTCTTTGGACTCACTCGAGCACCTTTATGTATACTACTTTAAAATTAGATTTAATCCTGTTGAATTTCTGCAGTGACTCCTGTTTCTCTCAGATGTCCGAGACCTGTTTGTCATGCTGTTGAATGGTTTTCAAATGTGTTTAAACTCATCTTGTGAATGGGCATTCATTCCAGCCATTCTTGTTAAAGGAATATCCTGTCTTTGAAGAGCCCAGTTTTCCTGATGGCCCAAAGAAAACAAATTACATCTTCCTAATCATATTTAGGTATGTCTTTCTGTAGATTTTCTTGAGGCCAGGTCAAACTCAACAAGAAAACTAATTCACTTACTTGATTTTATCCAATGACCTAACTGTTTGATATTATGCTTTTGGGATAATATTCATACTGAACAGCATGAAAGTGATCTGGGAGAAGTTCAGAGCAGAAATCTAACTAAGCAGCTTTACATTGCCTGTCTGGAAGTGTTTCTTTCCACTGATTACAGGGATAGTTTGAGAAGAATAATATATTGTGTAAGTACTTGAAGACAGATGCTGCAAATACCTCCCTAATTTCTTTTCCTAGAAAGAGAGAGAACTCTATATTCTTCATGCTCTTATTTAAAATATGACTATCAGATTTGATCAATTCCTTGCCCCCAGAATGAAACAGTGGCAAATAAATTCATCTTTTGGATATAGGAATGTATATTTTCTATGCTTATTTTTGAACTATTAAAAAAAAATCTATAGAGTACTCTATTCAAGTTGCCTGACCTTCAAGATCCATGAACAAAATAATTTGTGCTGTGTCTACTATTTCTTGTTGACCTTATTCTGTTACTCATTTGGTCTGGTGGCTGCTGAAAGGTCAGACAAATTGTGAAGATGGTGAGCTGTCTGTTGTATTTTTTTTTTTTTTTTCAGCTGTCAAGTCCCATCTCCTTTTCACCTGAGGTTTGTATTTTTCATTATAATTACTCCTCAGTAATGCAAATACAAGCAGACAGTGGCATGGGGAAGGTTGGAGATGGGATGAGTATGAATTCATTACAGAAACAGCTACTCCAGAAAAGATAGTAACAGGAAAGATATGTCCTCTCAGACAATGGTCTCCTTTTATTTTTTTTTTTTCAGTACTAGAGCAAGCAAGTTTCTTAAATAAACATAATTCAGTATAAGCAGGAGTGAAACTTGGAAATATGATTTCCTGTTGTAATTTTTCACTCATGTGATGCACAATTGTGCGAAGGTAAAGGACATTTCCCCCCCTCCCCCAAATCCTCAAGCATTTTGAAATGTGTTTCAAAGTAACTTCTTAAGTACATGATATTCTCCACCGTTGACATCCACCCATTTCAGTATGTGTATATAATGGGTGACATCCTTTAATGTGATATAAATCTGCTAGGCCTTCTACACAGAAAACCGAAATATCTAGTTATTATAATCCTGGATATGTATTGATATATACTCTAAAATACTCCATTGGATCAGTGAACCAAAAATCTCTAAAATATCTACAGTCCAGCAAGATTCAAGAATACATACGAACACCAGGCATTTCTGTTTTCTGACAGAACTTGTTACTGTAGATAATGTGTTAAAATAATGGAAAAAAATCAAGATTAAGTTTTATGAACTATTTTCACAGTTTTCTGTACAAAGATCAGTTTTTCTGTGTCATTTTCTTCCCTGTACATACTGTTTTTTTTCACTTTATAATTAATAACACCTACTGTGACTACTTCAACTAACTGTTAAATATTTTTATGAAGTGATTATTTCTAATCTTTTTTTCATTATTTTTCATTCTTTGACAAATAGTATTTATGAGTTGAATAAGACCTGCGGATTTTCACAAATTTGTTTGCAACAACTTGTTATGTTAATGATTATATCTTTGTGAATGTCCACCTGAGAAAGTCCAGAGATTTCTTTTTTTTTTTTTTTTTTTTTAACTAAGTGACCTGATGTTTACAACAAGACCAGTGCCCAAAGCAATCATTAGGACATTAGTCTCACATAGGTAGCGACAAGATGCACAAAAAATAGCAAGATCATCACATCAAGGAAATTTCAGGGCAGTACGTATTTTTACCACCCTTTTTCCACAGAGAGAAAAAAAAATAAAAATCAAATCAAAAACCACAATCCTCTTCTTCTACAGAAGTTCTCTCCAGGTTTAAAGTAGTTGAGTCATTTGTGAGTAAAAGGGAAGATGTGAGATGGATTTATTAATCGTTTATTCATCCTGGCAAGTTGTCAAGATGACACTTTCATCCTATACTGATGTGTGCATTTGTTTATCCTGTGGAGTAGGTCCAGTACATTCATTTGAATACTCCTCTATAAATTGGGGACATTGTAGGCCCTCTCTAATCCTTTTGTTATTACTGAGAATTCTGGCAGTGGTAGAATATCTTCTACTCCAGAGTGTTATTCAAGACAAGCAACTTTCTTTTTCCCCTGGAAGCTGCTACAGAATTTTTCTAGGCCATGTAGGCTAAAGGAAGTACCAGAGAAGTAAAGAAACATTCTACACATTCAGTTAGATTAGTAAATTATACAGTAATTATACACTAATTCTAGATATCTCTTATTGAACAATCTTGGTATTAAATTAGTAATGTCAAAGTACTAGCAAACGCTGTTTCAGACTTTCAGTAGTCACAGGAATTGTGATTTCCATGTTGAATAAAAAATGGCAGAGGCAAGCAGGTTCATCATATCTAAAGTTTTTATTAATAAATATCAAAACTGCTATGAGCCTCTACTCAGGAAGTTTGTTGAAAGGAACTCTTCTTCTGGAGCCTGTGGAGTATGAATTACTTATATGCAAGCATGTACATGTTATTTTTGTATGGTTAAAAACTGTTGAAAGTGAAGCCAACTTAGCACACACGATGTACAAAGAGTTAAGGAGATAAAGTCCCAGCCAAAAGAATCAGAGTGTTTGTGTTAAATCAGACTGAACATTGAATAGTCCTTCATAAGATGGAAGGAATACTTCCCACCAAACACATTTTTAAGTGTCTTCTGAATTGGCCAGCTCTAACATAGGACATCTTGTTCATTTGAAATATAAGAGAAAAAAAAAAAAAAGAAACAAAAATAAAAAGTAAAAAAATCCCAACAATCAGCAAACAAAATGGACAAATTGAAAACAGCTTATTTTTTGATATAATTGTGGAACTTTTTATATCAGAAATTCCTGAGTGCTTTTCATTCAAGATACATTCACTCTTTTTTTCCCCTGTAGTTTACTTGGATCATAATGAATCTCTAAGCAGACATTATCTGCTTCTTGTATAGAATGGATTGAGCAAAACATTTGTCTGCTGTTCTTTACACAGAAAAGATGGACATAGAAGAGGTTCCAAAGAAAAGCCTCTTTCTCCTTTCATTCCCACTCAGGAATCTTCCTAATTTCATCGTAACAGTCTTTGGGACTCTAATATAGAAGACACATTTTGTTGATTCATTTCTTAATGTCTTTGCTTCACTGAGATATAATACTTAATAGAGATACTTATATTTTTAAGGACTGATTCATAAAAGTAATTTTCATTCATATTGAGTTAGTGCCTGTCATTTTTAGACCACTAGATGAAGAGATTACAGACTCAGTAATTAAGCCAGAAAAATACAAATTCAGGTCAACAAAGGCCTAAATTCCCTGTGCGAGGCGTGTGATGAGCCTATGAATAATCCTGACATGTTGTTATTCTGCCTTGAGGTGCCACTATAGTGCTAGTGGAAGTGAGGACAGCAACTTCAACTTCAGCAGCAGAAAGAAAAACAGCAATTTGGATTGTGTGAACCATTTCCCTCTTTATTCATAGAATTATTCTGTAAAAGACATCAAAATGCTGCTCGTTCGCTGTTATGATTATGTTCTCAGAGGAATTAGTAGCAAATGACATAGCATGTAAATTATGGATAATGAAGTACATATGCGTAGACACTATTTGAAGTGCCCAAGGTTAATTTCTGTGTAAAATAATGTTACATTTACTTGAAAATTGATTGGCTATATGCAAATTAATGAAGAAAAGCCCTTTAAATATGACATATTTATAAATTAATCAATGTACTCATTCAAAGAATAATAGATACCCTGTTTGAAATATCCTCAAGATATATGTGAGCAATGAAAATATCATTGAAATGTAAAGCAAATTATTTACAGTAATCATGTGAACCATTTTGTTTTGTAGTCACCCAGATGTTTGGAATGAAAAAAGATAAATCAAAAATCAATGAAAGAGGAAAGATCATCTTATGACTGAGGCAAGGGACTGGATTCAGAAAATCTGATTTCAGTTTCTGGTTCTGTCACAAGATTCCTGTGTGACCTTAGGTAAAGGTAAGTCATATTTTCTCTCCAGACATTGTTTCGCATCAGCTTACAGGAAAGAGTAATGTGCTTACTTCTGAACTTTTTTTTTTTTTGTCTTTTTTTTCTGTAAGATACAGTATATGCAATATTACCCCTGAAAACCTTGCACTGAATGCTTCAAACAGACTTTAAAGGTCTCATCTTTCAGTGGAATGAATGCTTTTTGGTGTGATAGGTGTTCTATGACTGAATTCATACTGTTTTGAACATTGGCCCAAGCCAGCACCCAATTTCAAGCACCGTTTTATTGATGCAAGCTGGTGCTAAGTGTGTCTTTGGTGGATTTCCACGCAGGTAGGTAGGAAACCTGTACCCACACTACCTCTTTGTATAGGTAGAAGAGGAACCCTCTTGCAGTGTAGGTTGATAATGCGTTCTATTTTTTCATGTGACTTCATGTGAAAATACGGTTCTACAACAATAAAATGTATGCTTAAATTGATATCTTAAAACCAAACTACCATTTGTAGTACCAAAAACCATTTGTAGCTACATGCACAAAGCTTTCAGCATATATTAGTGTGCATCTGTGTACACACACACACACATACATCAACTGCTTCAATAAATGTGAGTCTTTTCTATATTTAACCACAACCAGTGCACTTCTCTGTAAAACATGCTTTCAGTATTATGTATGAAAATCACCAAAGAGAGGAATTTAAACTGGAAACAAAACCATTGGTATCCTGTAACTATGATAAATCAAGTTTATTTTCCATTTTGAAAACATAGCAGGACATTAATTCCTCACAGTGGCAGATATTTTAAAATACACAAAAAAGATATCTCAGAAATTACTTCTATTCACTGAATCTCCAGACGTACCATAGTTTCCCATGGTTGTTTTTACACACATCTGTAAGTATCTGTACCTAGCTTCCATGTTCAGCTGCAGGAAATACCACTCTAAAGGTCTGATTTATCTCATATAAAGTCAACATCTATTTGAGGTCTATATTTCTCCCCATAATGTAGGATTTCTTCTCATAATGCGGGATATTATGTGTAGATGAAATGAAACTTGCTACTTGCAATGAATATTTTAAAACATTTAAGCAATGTATCTACAGTAATAGTTGACCATCCATGTTTCCAAGACATAAAGTCTTTCTAAAAAGACATACATTATTTTTTCCAAAAGGCTAACAGAGCTTTTTAAAATCAAAGTAATAGTCCACTGTTTTTATGGATGAGGAAGGAATGAATCAACTTCAGTTATGCTATACCAGTTGGGTAAATAATATCCTTCACACTCTTTCTGCAATGTGGCTACCCCTGACACGGAGACCCAGCCTCCGTATGTGGCAAGTCCATGGCACTGGCTCAGAGGAAAACAAATATGTCCTCAGCTTCATCAAATCAACAAGTGCATTTTGCTTACTTCATGGCTAGAAAACTGCATCGTATTACAGTTCTGCAAGAGATATAGATGGTCATAACAAATAAAAGGACTCTAAAGAATTCAGGAATCATCACATATTGGAGAGTTTAATCAAGACTAGACAAAATTTAGTTGTAATCCACATCAAAATTTGTATCTGCTATTTAAATGTTCTTGATTTATACCAGAAGCTTCCATGAGGTTGGTGTAAGAATCATCTCCTTAATAATCATTATTTCTGTTACTTTTTTTTTTCTCTTTTTTTTTTTTTTTTTTTTCTTTTTCTCCCCTTTGGCCTTCAAGTGAATTAATTGTTAAGTGCTCATTACAAATGAAATATTATTTAAACAGCTTTATTAACTAGCAGTTTTCATAGATTCACAGATTTCCTTAAAGCCAGAAGGGACCATTATATCATCTAGTTTGACTTGTGTCATGCTGACTGCAGAACCACATCAGTTTCTCTTGCAATGAACTCTGTAAACTATTTGGTTGCAGCTCATCTTTTAGAGATATATTTAATCTTAATATAACAATATAGAAATGAAGATTTTGCCACTTTTCTTAGTAGTAGTCTGTTCACAGGATGAAATATCCTTGCAGTTAAAAATGTGTGTTATTTTTGCTGTGGAAGGGCTGCTAAAGTTAATTCAAACTTCCTTAAAGTTAATTCCACCTTCCACTTAGTTTTCTTTTTAAGGATACTTAGAGCTTTGTTAAATAAGCTCCTTTGGAGCATTCCTTTGAGTTCCATCAGTTATTTGCAAACTGGAGTTTAGCTTGCTCGTTGGAGAAAAGCACAAACAAAATTCGTTAAGTGTGGCTCTGTTTTTTTTTTTTTTTTTTTTTTTTTCCATCTTGTTTGACAATAACAATATCTGAAAAGATTTTGGGTAGCTTTGCTTGAGATCAAAGGAGTAAGATGAGCTTTAGGAAACGCATTTGCACAGCTTTAAAGTCAGGCATTTACAATCAGAATACCATATTTTTTTAATTAAATGATTAGAAACAGATACCTGTACCAATTCTGTTAGAACATAGCTCTTGCACCTTTAAGTATTGCAGTGTCATCAGTGTTGATAATGTGGAATTAAAGCCCTCTCTTGCAATTGACTTGGTGGATCAGAAACACCACAGAAATATTATTTTTGTCTTCACTACTTCAAAGAAAAATGGGTAATTTCCCAGTACTTTTGAGTTTCTAATGATTTTAAGAAACAGACTAAAATTGAAAAGACAGTGGGAGGCATTATGAAGAATGGGAAAAAAAATGAACTGGATGCAAAACATTTTAAAAATACCCTTTATATGTATGTTTGAAACAAACTGTTTGAAAACTTGAAGCTAGTGTTTTTCCATTCATAAGATGAATACTCTGTGAATATTTCCTTTCATAACGAAACTTTTTACCCTAATGAAGTGCTAGTCACTGGAAAAAAGTATATAGCCTGACATGAATTAGTAACCTTACCAAATCAGCACCGCAGTGACCACAGTGATGTAGGTGGTACGGGGACAGAGAAAGGCTTTGAGAGAGCCCCAGCTCCATTGGACTTTAATAATTCCCATGAGCTTCAGAATCAGTCAACTCTGGAAACTCAGCTACAGAAAGTTTTTTTTAAAATATGGTTCTTGTTTCACCAGCTCCTACAGCTAGTTATTCAGATAAAATACAAAAATGTGGCAAGTTTATTAATGCCCTAAAACCTTTAATGGAATTACTTAAATTCATATCAACACTTTCAGATGAGAAAAGTTTGTGTATCTTATCCCCAAAGACCAGAGTAAGGGAAACACAAATCGTTAATACAAAACCAAAACAACAAGAACAAAAAATCTGTTTTCAAAATTGTGCAACAGATACATTTCACAGTTCAACTGGCATATGTTTGATAGATATGAAGGACCTTATACCTTTCTTCTTTGCTTTCTCATCTTCTCCCTGTGTTACTGCATTTTCTTTCTAGAGGATACTAAAATGCCAGTTTGTAATTTAAAAATAGAAAGTTATAATTTTGTTACAAAGGTGCAAGGAACTTTGTGACATAGTCTATGAGAGCTTAGAGAAGCTTCTATGAAGGAGCAGTAAATCATGGGAAAAACTGTCCCAATTATTCAGCAAATCTGAGAATGGAGAAAAGACTGGGATCCAGGTAATTTTCATCCTGTCTGTGATGCTGACTTTATCTTCCCAAAATGAAACCATGTGGTGGGAAAAAAAAAAAAAAAAAAGAAAAGGCAAAGAAATTGACTTTGTAATTTTAAGACCCACTCAACATATTTGGGCTGGAAATCACTGTGTCTCACTGTTCTCCAATTTCCCATTTCTAATACAAGAAACCAATGTTGATTATCAGACTGGTAGGCTACCTATGCAACGCTACTTAGCAAAAGTTCAGGAGCTGAACAAGGCATCTTGCTTTGATATGACAGCATAACTCCAGCAACACTGTAGTTAGCTTATTAGCTTATTTGTGAACAGGGAAACAAAGCAGCATCTAAACTTGTCAAAATTAGCATCAGAGTGATACTTTCCCATACACAGCAAGAGAGAGCACAAAGCCTATGTGTAATTTACACCGTTCTTGAGCTTTAATTCTTGAAAGCTGCATTGCATTTTTATTCCTCTGTCATTTTTATTCCTCCTTTTATTCCTCTTGTTGTGAAGATTAATTACTGAATGTTTCTAAATGATTTGGCAATCAATGATAACTATCACTATAATTTATGATAATTGAACACCTACAAACTTTTTTTTTAGCAACAGAATGTTTGAAAGGTCAACATCAGCCTAGGTTTGGTTTAGAATTAAAATTTTCTTTATTAAAAAAAAAAAAAAAAAAAGACCAAACAAAATTGAATCTAGCAAAGGGGATGGTAATCACAAGCTCAGAATACAAATGTTTTCTTCCTTTAGGGAAAAACTCAGTTCATTCATTTTACATTTTAAACATTCCCTTGCAGTTATGTGAATTCTGAACAACATCATTGTTCATGCATACAATCTGAGAAATGAAATGGGCCAGGAGAAAAATACCAGACTACGTTATTTTGTATTCTATGGGAAATGTAAAAGCATATATGATAAAATGAGCTTCAGCAATATGACAATGGATACTGAACTGGGATCATGAAAACAGGTTAGTATGGAAAAAAATATTTCAGGTTTACTAACATGAAAGTATAAAATAAATTATACAGAATTATTTTGAATTAAGATATTTAATTATCATCTTTAATCATAATCTATCTTTTGTTCTGCAGTTTCTTTTATTTCTCTCTCTCTCTCTCTCTCTCTCTTTTAAATTAGGAATCTGACAAAAACTGTATGGGTACACTCCGTTGCCTAAACAACTTTAGCTGCCTAATAACTACATTTCTCTCTTTGGTCCTTCATGACTTCTGAAACACTGATGTGACCTTCAGAGATGGGCAGCTTTTCTTACTTCTGTATGCTGTGCTCTCTGAGAACTATGTCCAAACTGGTAACACTTAGAAAATATTTCATGT
The DNA here is from genome assembly GCF_009769625.2 of Cygnus olor. Classification (NCBI taxonomy): domain Eukaryota; kingdom Metazoa; phylum Chordata; class Aves; order Anseriformes; family Anatidae; genus Cygnus; species Cygnus olor. The sequence goes on along the minus strand of NC_049170.1, from coordinate 145,367,163 downwards.
GTACACTTTTTTTTTTTTTTGCTTTCTGCTTGTGCCATAACTCTTTGTCATACTTCGCTCTATCAGTCAGAGCCTTTACATACAAGTGTGGAGAAACAAGAAATTCAGTACAGAAACCCTACTAAAAACAGACTCCACTCTTAAAAACAAACAAACAAACAAACAAAAAAGCAACCTGAGATGATTTCTTGATGATTTCTTAGAATGATGAGTGTAAAGAGTTAATCAATTTTGGAATTCTGAATATTTACTAGAGATCTGTGTTTATTCTTGATGTTAGAAGGTTAATGATACTTGCCTTGTATCTGACTTTCTGCCTGGCTGTTGTCCTGGTTTCAGTTAGGACAGAGTTAATTTTCCTCCTAGTAGCTGTCAGGGTGCTATGTTTTGGATTAGAATGAGAAGAGCGCTGATAACATGCTGATGTTTTAATTGTTGTAGAGCAGTGCTTACACCAAGCCAAGGACTTTTCAGCCTCTCTCTGTCCTGCTAGCGAGCAGGCTAGGGATGCAGCAGGAGCTGGGAGGGGACAGACCCAGGACAGCTGACCCAAACTGGCCAAAGGGGTATTCCATACCATCTGACGTCCTGCTGAACAATATATAGGGGTGGCTAGCCGGGGTGGAGGCGGGGCCGGCTGCTCGGGGATAGGCTGGGCATCGGTCAACGGGTGGTGAGCAATTGCATTGTGCATCACTTATTTCGTACACATTATTACTATTAATACTATTATTATTATTATTATTGTTGTTATTCTTTTCCCTGTCTTAATAAACTGTCTTTATCTCAACTCACAGACTTCACTTTCCCGTTTCTCTCCCCCATCCCGGAGAGGGAGGGGGGAGGGTGAGCGAACGGCTGTGTGGTGTTTGACTGCCAGCCGGGCTAAACCACAACACTGTGTAAACTTTTAGGGGTTTTCTCAGGCCTGCCAGCACAAATTCACTACCTAAGTCTACCTGCCAGGAGAAACTCACTACTTAAGTTTAGCAATGCCATCTCCCGACATAACAACCATGAAATTATGTTATAATAAGTAGAGGAGGAAGACACATGGCTCTTGTCCAAGCAGGTTGCATGGAAAACAGTTAGCAAATTCTGACTGTACAGCTCCTTCCAGTTTGTTTGGAAGATACTTGCAACAAGAAATATGATAATAGTAGTAATAATAACTTAATTTAGTCATTTTTCTCTAAGAAGCAGAGAAATAACCACACACAGTTCTATGTAGTCACAAAAAAAAGGGGAATAGCAGATCTATCACTTTCATTATGGTGAATGTCAAGAGGTGCAGATTATCAGCATCAAATGATGATGGACCCTTGAACTCTTTTACAGAGGCTGTGACGTGCTGGCTGCTCCAAGGTGTAGGCTGTGACATTTTATATTCAATTATAACTACTAACAAACAAGTCTCCTGAACCATTACTCCAACTTATTCTATATGGTTGTTTTAGAGTTTCACTCCTATTCTTGGAGTGATCTTGTCCTAGCTTGCAACATTTAGATGTAGACAAGCGTGAGGGTTTTGCCATCCTCACTTTAATTATCACTGTTAATTAATGAAATACCCTAAAACAACACCACTCTCTTACTTTGAATGATTCTGCAGTTTTACTCTAATTTTATATTTCTAGTCGTCATGCTCTAGCTTGTACTTAGCTATTAGTATCTTTTCCTTCTTCATCTTGATCTTCTTTTTCCATTTTCCCTTAAAGGATCATTTCTGTAACTTTGTTGCAATCTCCTGAGCAGCTTGGATTCCTTCTGTGATGAATGGAAATTCAGTTCTTTAAAATCTGTGCCTCTCTAGGTCATATTTTCATGCTGAATGTCCTACTTCTGGCTTTGGATATCAGTTCTTTATCTAACTGAACTAATTGCCCAGATCAATTTGAAATACCAGCATTGAATTTTGCGTTATTCATCGAGGATTTTCCTTTTCGCAGCTTTTAGAACATCAGTATTAAAACTAGGCCCTTGCTTAAGTCTTGCTTTCTCTTTTAGTTATTATATTTGGATGCTGGACTATGAGTTACTTACGACAAATTGGAATATACATGAGGGATAGAATTACTGACATGTTTGAGATCTTTATCCCAAATTATGTTCTACTTTGCTTTAGATAAACTGTTGTGTTGTCAGTAAAATGAGAATGATTTGCCTTTAGAATAAAATAAAATAATTATTGGGGCATATAAAGTTTTATCTATTTAGGACATTGTCTATATATAAACCGATTTGATCTGTTTACCAACAGATTTTTATAATATTGACCCTGTGTTGTCAGTGAGATTATGCAAAACAGCAATTGAAAGACCTAAGCATAAATACATAAATACTGTTTTTTGTTTTAGAAAAGACTGCAGTTAAAAGCCTCATGTATCATATTCTATGATAATGTTATACTCTACAGCTTTTGGAGGATGGAAACTGGAGATAGAAGTTCTACTGTTTCATTAGATATTACACTGACTTCTACAATGCATGTTTTTTTTCTTTTCATTGGGCTTCAATCTGAAGTCCCTGTTTGAATGATTAACTCCTTCCACATCTGACCAGACCCATCAGTTTCAAGGTATGTATGCAAAAGAGAAGATATACTCCTCCGCCTTAAAAATGCCTTTCTAACAGTAAGTACAAAAATATGAAAAGCTCTACATGAATGTTATTTCCTTGCCTCTCAAAAACGTAAATGTATGTAGACATTGTTTATCTATGTGTCCAAAGAATGTTCTTGTTAATACACAACTCCTGACATTAATACATGGAGATGTTTTAATGAGTACTTTTTTTTTTTTTTTAAAAAAAAAAAATACAACAAAACCCACAAAAGTTTAGAAATACTGAAGGCTGATTCTTTAATTCAAACAAATAATAATTACCTTATCAGAAAAGTATTTGATTAGAGTCCTTTGCTAGGAGATACTGTTAAGGAGGGTTTTGAACTGATTCATCCAGGATATAACTGAGGCAATCTGACGAGGCTATATTACCTGGAGCTGAATTTTTAATAAAGACATTTTTGAATTAAAAAATGCATATCTTGCTTAAGTATTTTGTAAATTCATGTTGTTTTGCTGAATTATTTCTATCACAGAAAAAAAAGAAAATGCCTAAAAGTGTACTTTCAGAGCAGCTATCCTCTTAATATTCTAAAAAAACAAAAAAAATAAAAAATCTAGATTTTGATGTTTCCATTTGAGATAACATTTAGCCTTGAAATTATGAACTGGCAGAATTTTATTCATACTAACATGTACATGTGCAATATCTCCAAGTTTGGAGACTCCTTTGAAAGTCAATTTCTTCATTTGTAAGATGGATATAATTTTCCTACACTTTTTGAAGGTTAATTATTTATCATTTGCATATTGCACTGAAGAGTTAAACTTTAACAAGGATGATGATATTACTGTGTAACAATACCAATACATAAAGGTTTGTATCATGTCGTCTAAAGTTATAACATCTTCATATGAAAACTATCGCTGCGGATTGCTTACTATCTTGTATTAACTAATCTTAGTGAGATTATATGAGGATAAAACTAGCATAAGTGGAAAAATATGAACTGGCCTACATTTATAAATTGTTCTTTGATGTTGTACCCTGAATAAGAACACAGATTTAGTCAAGGTTTCCAGGAAAATGAAGCCAATAAAAAGTGCAGTTTTGTGAAAGTTGAAAATGCAGCTTTTTTTCTAATGATAATTTATGAAATTTGTTGTAAATGAGAACTGCATTTTGCTCCTTAAAATGTTATCACACCTGTTAACTTTTCATCACAGCCATCCCGTCCGAGCTTGGATGGGAAGTCCAAGCATCACATCCAAGGTTTTTTTTATTCCCCCCGCCCCCCCCCCCCCAATCTATTTCTTGCTCTTTTAATTTCCTTGCTACTTTTACTCTAAATAGCTGTAGCTTGTCCCCTTAGTCCATGCAAACTAGATCAAGAAATCTGTGATAGAAGTTAGATAAGAGGATTGGTTTTTGCACATACAGAGCATTTCCTCTGTTAATCTTTTGAGGGTCTTTCACTGGTTTCATATAAAAATGAAGTGTCCTGGTGTTATTTAGCCATGTGTATAATATTTTCCTGAAATCCGGATAAATGTGCAGACATTTTTCTTAGTTCATCCTTAATTTCTTATGTCCTTACCCTCCTTTGCCTTCCAAATTAACAGCTTTTTACGCCCCCCCCCCCCCCCCCCCCCCCCCCAGCTTAATGGGTAAGATAAATGTATTCTGTTATTCTGTTATTCTATCTTTTTTTGTTATTTAGATCATATCATTAAGTTAAATGCTAAACAAATATGTATATAAGAGAATTAACAGCCCTATAGGCACAAATTTTCATGCATATTCCAATGTACAAATATTTATTTTCCTTTTTTACCTACAAAAGATAAAAAAAAGCAAGCTGTTCATAGGAAACACAACTGTAAAAAACTGTAAACTCTTTTTTTCTTGTCTAAGTAATAGGAAGTCCATCTACCACCCTTTTACAGGAATCCATGTCAATCTTGTCTTTTGGAAACAAGTACTTGACTATACAAAATACTGTTAAACCCATCTCCCATTAAGGAATTTGTAACGTCACACACACACACACAAACCAAAAACAAACAAAGAATCCTTCAGTTTTCTTGTTGTCTCTGTAAAGTATAATCTGATATATAATCTCAGTTTGGAGGAACTCTTAGTTTACGGGGTATCACATTTGCAATATTTTCATAGCAACTAACCATCGTCCTTCTAATGCTGAACTTGGATGATTTCTGACAGACCTAGCAACACACTGAGAAATTTCACAGGCGGTAGTAGGATTAGTTCAAGCTGCTGAAGGAAGATGAGATTAAATGAGAAATGTTGTCGGAAGAAATGTGGTAGGAAAGATGTTTAGTCAAAAAGCATTACTAAATGCAGAAGAGTAGATGAAGGTTGACACCAGAAGTTTCCTGCTGTCATTTTCTCTTCAGAGGATGAAATGGAAGACTCCAGCATGGATCAGACTCAGACTGCAGAGTTACACATACTGGCATTTTGTAACAGCTTCTTAACTCTCCATCACATTCACCTCCTTCTCTTTTGTTTTAAGGGATTTTTACTAGTCTTTATGATGGCATGAGCCAGGGTATTCTACTGAAGGCAAGTGTTTCATATTAGAAATCTGAACCCTATCATTTTGAAGCCAGAGCTGTACTCCTACTGCAGGTGTTCTTTCTAGGTTTTACATCCTTTTAATGTTTGCTTCATGGTCCCAGCTGCTATACTAGAAATGGTGCACTGCAAATACGAGAGTGTATTTTGTGCCTGAGTACCCCTTTACCTTTGAGCTTTCTGGACTTAATTGCAAAAGGCACAAGAACGTACGTAGATACATGGGACTATCAGACAGATATTTTTCTATTCTATTTTTCTATTTTCTATTCTATTTTTCTACAATCCAGAATTCTTCTTCTAGAATTCAAAGTCTGTGTTCTATAGTTCAATTTTGTTATTCATTTATTTAATCTTTTAATCATTTTATGTCGAAAATTATTTATTTTATTTTTCAGTATTAACTTTACCTATTACTACTAGTTTTTTCATCATTCTAAGTCAGTTTTTCTTCCAAAAGAACTTTTCTTCCTGATATGCCTGGAAATGAATGACATATGAGAATTGGATGCTAAAAAGTAACAAGAAATGATGCACACCTGGATGAAAAGGTAATAAATCCAGATCATCTGAACAGATGAGAAGCAGATGTTGAAGTTCCTGTGGGACTTTTTTTTTTTTTTTTTTTTTTTTTTTTTTTTTTGTCAACTAAGGAATATTGCAGTCTACTAACTGACTATAATATGTCCATATTATTTTTGGCTAGTTCACTTGATATGTGATGTTGATATGAACTGATGTTTCCAAACAGACCATTCACTTTGTCGATAATTCAGATGCCAGTGAGCTGTCTTGGTATGCCAGACTGCATATGCTAACATTTAATGCCAGACTGAACTTGCTGTGCTATTCAACAGGATGAATTGCCATAAGGAAGAGTGGCTCCCAAGGTGTATTGCACCATATGTTACATGGTGTAGCAAGTAAAGAATCCACAGTGTCTGACCCACGACTCGCAGTATAACTTCTAACATGTTCCTTGGCTTAGGTTCTGGGACCTCCTTTGGTAATTAATGTGTTGCTTCAAGGTAAATAAATTATACAGCTCCAACTGTAGCCAGCATGTGGAGAGAACTGAGGTAGCAAATCCCAGAGATGTTTCCATTGAAAATCTCAAATTCACCTAGCTGGAAGAATGTGAGGTGAGCGTTTACAAATCCAAGACAAAGAAAGGATAACAGAAACTCTAAGATGATAGGTAAACATCCAGAGATCCATGAAACTGTGGGGTTCAACTGAGGGGACTTGGTATATTGGGTTTACGTGGCAATGGTTTGGTAGCAGAGGGCATCCCAAAGTGTTATAGACTGACTGCAGCCTCCATTCCCTGTTTTCAGGGGAGGAGGTGAAAGAGGGTGCATGTGGGGAAGGTGTTTTTAGTTTGCTTTTAATTTCTCACTGTTCTAATCTGCTAGTGATAGGCAATAAATGATATTTATCTCACTATGTTGAGCCTATTTTGCGCATGATGATAACTTGTGAGTGATCTCTCTGTCCTTATCTCAACCCTTGACTCCTTTCTATTGCATTTTCTCCCCCTATTCCTTTGGGGAGCGGGAGTGAAAGAGCAGCTACGGTGGAGTTCAGCTGCCCAGCAGGGTAAAACCATCACACTTGGTGTTCAACGTAGCTCTGAAAATATTCTTCAGCATTTCAGTTCAGCATGAGTTATTCTTTTACTCTCTTGAAGACAGAACACATTAGGTGTTCACTGTGCTAGAACACATGGACTTCCAAAATTAGTTTATTTATTTCCCTAATGCAGATTTTCCCATTGAAAGGAGAGAGAAGGTGATTTGATCTTTTTGTCTTGGGTGCCACGTAGGGACACTGATGTTATTGTTGTCACTACTTTTGTCCAACGTCATTTTTCTAAAATTTCCTTTTCATAGAAATTGCTGGTTCTTGCAACAACTAGAAGGTGATAAACAATTATTTACATATGATAAACCACTATGAATCTTTATCTTTGAAATGAAATATTATGACAGAATGGTGTAACACAACAGTTTATGCCTTTTCTTGATCATAAATTGGATAAGAATTGGAACAGTTGGACAGCAGCCCATCTCTAGCCACCATCTGCTTGTTATAAAATAGCTGTATGTTGTGATTTTTTTCTTCTTTTTATTACTGTTATTAACACACAATAAAAAAATACATTTAAATAGCATTAAAGTTGTAACACAGCAACAAAATGGAGATAGTTCATATGAAATGTTCCTTGTTTACAGTTATTTGGATGTCCTCTTTTGTAACATTTTTGGCATTCTTCTATGTCCTGTGGTTTGCTGCCTTTCAAGCAGGTACCCAGCAGTGATAAGCACCCATCTTTTCTCCATTATGGTATATTTTTAAACCTCTTCATCTTCATTTAATTTTTAATACATTACTGTAATAACTATATCTTTTAATCTTTCAGCTACTAAATCTAGACCCAAATGATTAGGTATGGTACTGAATGTCTGAAATTTTAAACATCCCATTGGTTTCAGAATAGGTGGTACCAAACTGCATACAGTCTCTGCTTTGCTCAATTCTCGGTTCTGCCTGGGTGGGCTACTGATTCCTTTTGGACATTTTGTCCTTCTGTACTATTTTCTTCTTCCTCTGCTTTCAGTGACTATGGGACTATCTCTTACTCTGTTTGCAAGGAACCTCCAGCAATAAGATGCTCAGCTTGATGCTTCATGGTGTTTTTTTTTTTTTTTTTTTTTTTTTTAATTTATTTTCTTCTTTATTTTAATTTTTATTTTTATGCAGAGAATAATGACATGTCATGAAGCGTAATTCTTACTTGTATGTCATATGCTGTAGAACTTGCTGTTATGTTGTGTAGTTGGCTTCAACTACAAAAATACATAAATAAATAACAACTGTCCAATGATTCAGTTCAAGCTGCATTGATTGGGACAACTGATTCCTGTGATTCGTATATTCCGAGCACATCCATTGTTTAGATGTTAGTATAAACACATTGAAATTCTTTCAGACTTCTGCAGCTCCCCACAAGAATGAGCCTAACAAACACTGTTGTCAGAGTGTCTTGATTGACAGCCATTCCCCCACAGATAATAGAATTACATTCCAGCTCTTTCCAGTGAAAGAGCCAGAGGATGTTTAACATTATCATTGCATTTCACCTTCCAATATTTTCTCATGTGAAGACAATTTCTGAAAAAAAGCTTTTTTTTTCTCAGAGGATCAGATGCTTTCAGAGTGATGGTCAGATGCAAATAAATAAACAAATGTATTTGTGGATAATATTCTTCTTCCATTGCAGACAAATCTAAAACCTAGAGTTCTTGTAAGTCCTAAAGGCTTATGCATTGGGGAACATAATGCTTGTGCTTGGCTTAAGTGGCAGTGTAATTTATTATTATTATTATTTTTTTTTTTGACAGTACAAGTCTTCAGAACATGGCAGTTAAAACCAACAAGTCTTGCCCATGAAGTTGTACTTGTTTACTCAGCACCTCGCTGGAATCCCAGGCAATATTTACTTTAGCTAAACCTAATGCTCTGAAGCTGTAAATGCAATCTCAGTTAATATTATGTTCTCTCCTAAAATTGCACTGTTGATGGAAAAACATTGTGTTGTACAAGCCATTAGCAGATCCTGCCTATGGGGTGGGTTACAAATAACAGAGGTAAGCAAATTATCTCTTGATTCTTTGCAGTTGGGAGATATTGCTGGTGTTTAGAACGATCTGTCCAAGTATAAGCCTACACTAGTAGTTTTCCAAGTTACTCACATTTAAAATCCAAGGGCTTGTTTAGTACAGTGATGCAATTAGATGCACAAAGATAATCAAGACTTTTTCAGTACTTTAAAATTAAAGAGTTTTAAAATAATCCTTCGGAAGCTGTGCTGTTTTTACTAAGCTTCTTTTCTGAACAAGTTTATACTGCTACACTCTATCTTCTTGTATCATTTTGTTTGACCTTCACAGAAGGCTGCATTTTTCTGGGAGTTTCAGTGCCTGTGTGTTATCTACAGCCATCACCGTTACCATTTTTCTTCTATTACCTATCATTGATTCGGAATCTTTCACCTTTGAAAATAGTCTTCCCTGTTCCTTCATTGTTATTGTCATCCCTTAGCTGCCCCGCTTCTCTTTCCAGCCTTACTATTCTGTAAAGGCAGTGGTTGATCTGCTTCACTTTTTGCTGTTTTGGTTCATTTCTTCGTCACTTTCACTTCTTTGCATGACATCCAAAGCCACCATGGGAAAAAGTGCTGTGTAAATTTCTAAATGTTCCTTATTTATAGTCCAGAGCTCACGTAGTGATATGTTTCCTTGTTTATTTGCTCTTATGAGCAAAAATAAATTTCCCTTCGCTTTTCCCAATTTAAAATAAATAAATAAAAAATCCCCAATTAAAAATTAGTTGTAATTTCTGGTTAATTTTCTTGTTTCTCATATTCTCTTCTCTCTCCTGGTGGAGGTTTAGATTCATTCAAAGTTAAAAAGTGCAAAAGACTTCCACCTTCTACTGTTTTTTTATTGTTTTGTTCTCAGTTACCAGATGCCACTCTTCTTGTCAGCACTAAGTTTTTTACCTCTCTGATTTTTCCACTTGTTGAGGCCTCTCAATTCCTTCTTTGTCGTGCAAGAGCTCTCTTGGCCTTTCACTCAGTTTTCTTTGCCTTTGTCCTCACAACTGAACAATGTTTTCATCCACATATATTGCTTAATTTGATTTCTTCAAAGTAGTATTTGGGTTTTGCCTTCGCTGTAACCAGGTTATCCAACCCAAAGATCATGGTGTCTTTTTAAAAGACAGATGAAGACCCTATTTGACTTGGGCTACTAAGGTTTCCTCACTTCAGCACATCAGGGGAAGGTTAGAAACCTTCTGTTATAGTGGTATAGTAATACCCCTGTACTGCACTATTTAATGGAATCTTTTGCAGGGCTGTATTCAGGCAGGGTCACTTGTCTCTCTTCACACAATTCTTACATTCACCTTCTGTGGTGCTAGAAGAGTTTACACAAAGACTCCTTTTCTTGTATTGCAAAGCTTGTGTGAAATTGGGAATATACATATAGAGCACGTGAATATGAATAGTGCCAAGTGCCAGTGCAACTGCAGAAGGGGAGAGGGTGAAAGAGGAAAACAGAACATATCCTCTCTTCCTTGTAGTTCTGCATTCTGTAACTTTATTTGGCAAATCAAAGCTGTAGCTTCCATGTCTTTTTCTGTTTTTCATTTGTTTTTCCTCAACTATTTTAATTTTAACCTTCTCCTTCAATTTTTGTAGTGGTTATATGGACTCTTCAGCAGTCTTCTCTGGCTATTCCATTACACTTCATTTGAATAGATCCCCATTTCCATTTCTTTCATTCTTGAGGAGCAGGAAAATGGATGTATCCAGGTTTAACCCATTCCCCCATCACTATTGCTCCATGTGAAATGTATTCCTCTATCATGTTTTGAGGTTGGGCTTTCTTCTCACTGTGCTTTCTTGATTCCTTCCACTCATTGTATATATGACCACCACCTGTTTTCAGTCTTTAGTGACAAATCTAAACTCATCTATGTAATACTTTTTCCTCATCTCTTCAGATGGTCACCTGCTACTGGATTATACAAACATTACTGGAAATATATGCTCCTAGGTTTTGTCTTGGACCATCATTGTCTCTGTTTTTGAATGCCCCCAGCAACTCTCTGTTTTTCATCTGGTAGTATTCAAGTTCTGAAACTCTCTTGAGGCTTCATAACTTTGCCATTCCTCCATATCCATATTTGTCTTTTTATGCTATTCCCTCACATTTTTTTTTTTTTTAGTGCTCTGAATGTCTTCAATTGCTATCATAATTGTTTGCAGTTTCCATAGTAATCATGATTCTTGTATGACCCTCACACTTGATTTGGAATGACTGGACTGGGCATCAATTTCCAATCAATGGTGCTGACTTACTTTAATTTCCCTTGTCATCATTCCCAGTTTTTATGTTCTCTAAAATTAGACTGGACACCCTTTAGGGTATGAGATTGATGGACCTATTTGAGCATCTAATAGGAAAAGGCCTTGGCATGCAGTGAAACTTCTCCTTGCTGTACCAGAGTGTCAGTACAAATAAATAACAGTTTTCATTATCTCAATGGTGTTAATTGCTCTGAATCTTATAAGACAGTCTCAGTTTTGTTTTCCAACTTGCCTTTCTTTTGCTGACAAAGAAAATAAACAGGAAAAATATATCTCCATGGCCCCAGGAAACAAAACCAGACAATTTTCCATTAGTTAGCTGGTACTTGTTCTTTCATTAACTAAATGCAATAATGTGCTATACATTACATTAAAGGACCTTATCTGGATTTATGTACTGAGAGGCTTATTATTTATAACAGTCAGAGATGAATTACCATTTAAATAATGGCTTATTCATTAATATATGAACTGAAGTACATAGTCATGTTATGGAAGAGCTCAAACAATTATTATGCTCACTAATAATATCTCATAATGAGCCGGCACTTGATATCCTATTGACCTTTCTGTAGTCTCTGAGAATTGTTAAGGATGGGAGAGGAGTGAGGTCTCATAGCACTTTTTCCCCACAAATATAGTTCCAAAAGATGTGATTAAGGGGTGTATCCATGTTCATTTCAGGGAAGAATAGTAATGGGAGTATTTATTTCTCTTGTTAGAGAAATAACCAAGCAGGCCAGTCAGACCCGTAAGACCACAGCTGAAGAGACAGCATAGTTAAATGTAATAAATAACAGATTAGATTTATGAGTCTGATTCTTTTCATCAAAAATAATTTTATTTTAATCAGAAGTGAAATAAAGGGATACTTTCTTCTAATTTACATTTAATATTAAATTAATTGTTGAAATTACTTTCTCCTCATTTGTTTCCAGTCTATGAAGACCTGATATTTGCAAGGTTCTCGAGGGCTTGCAGGCCTGCAAAGTTAATCCAAAGTTAGATCAGTCTGTGAGAGATCCAAGGCTCCTGCTGTTTGTAGGCACCAGCCTGTGTCTGTAGCAGACTTCTCTTCCTTCTTCCCCTACTGTTTTGTCTTCACTGCTTAGACTGGAAACTCAGCTCAGTGATCTGACAGCTCAAAGCCTGTGATTTCCCACAAAGCTACACATCAATATCTAAACTCTAAAATATGAAAAAATGAAAGCCAGGCTTTTTATTCCTATATTCAGTATACCTATACAAAGACCTACTTGTCCACCATCTTAGTGCAACATCAGTAACTTTGACAAGACAAGATCCATTTCCCTTGAGGGATCTGTGGATAAATATAAGGTATGTCAGATCTCAGTAGCTATCTCAGACCTCAAGCATTAAGTCTCCTGGTAGATGAGCTCACCTGCCCTGAAGCTATGAATTACAACTGGAAAGAATGAGCAAATGTTCTGGTCACCCAAGCCTAGGAGAATTTCAAATTCAAATTTAAAGCTAAAACAGGAGGTTCCAGTCTTTCAAAAACTGCCTGCTCAAGATATATTGTTTGACATATTTCTAATTCTATTTAGTGTGGCTGATGTTTACTTCTCACCAATTCTTCTTTCGTTTGGTGTCCCTAATATGAAATAGTGATCCTTCGTGCCTTGGGAATGTTAAAGCAATTTTGTTTCAAAGTTCTGGAAACTGCCTGTCTTGCCATAGGTTTCCATATTGCATTTTTTAATATGGAGCATGGGCCTCAGGTACTTTCATCTGACAATAGTGCTGCCTATGCATCAGCATTGCTTTTGTGAATCTGTTCTTTGTCTTAGTTTCGTTAGAGATGCCAAACTCTCCTTCAAGAAAATTGTGCTTAACTAGTAAGTATTTCTTGCAGTCACCAACAGTATTAATATACATATAACAAACATGCAAGAAAGAAAGAAGTTATTCATAAGCAAATTCTTCGTGGATGTTTATATTATATATATATATATACACATACATATCATCCATATCATCATCATAGAATGGTTTCAGTAGGAAAGGACCTTAAAGATCACCTAGTTCCAATCCCCCCAGTCATTGGCAGGGATGCCAACTATTAGATCAGGTTCCTCAAAGCCCCATCCAACCTTATCTTGAACACTGTCAGGGGTAGGGCATCAACAACTTATATTTATATACACATACACAAAATGCACACACATTCAAAAACGCTGTCTCAGAGAGTGTGAGTGTTTTCAAAGGACTTTGAGAAAGAGAAACTCGGGGAGAACAATGTGGTCACCACTTTCTGAGCCAGAGGTTAACATACAGAGGATCAGGGCTCAAGCATGTAGCTCTGGATGCTGCTGAAGGATGAATTCTTGACTAGCAGAGTTTGCATATGTAAACATGCAGAGTGGGAATGTCATCTAAGAAACCTTGAGGAAAAAGTAGTTACAAGTAAATGGTCTTCATTTTCTACAGCTTAAAAAAGGACTATTCACAGAATCACAGAATGGTTGAGTTTGGAAGGGATCTGGAGATCATGTAGTCCACTCCCCCATCCCCCCCTCAGCTCAAGCAGGGTCGCCAAGAGCACAAGATCAAGAGCAGGTGAGTTTTGAATATCTCCAGAGAAGGAGACTCCACAACCTCTTTGGGCAAGCTGTTTCAGCATTCTGTCACCATTACAGTAAAGCTTTTCCTCATATAGAGATGGAACTTCCTACATTTCAGTTTGTGGCTGTGTGTCCATTGCTTCTTGTCCTGTTGCTGTGGACCACCAAAAAGAGTCCAGCCCCATTATCTTTACTTGCTTGTTTAACGTATTTATATACATTGATAAGATCCCCTCTCAGCCTTCTCTTCTCCAGGCTAAACGGGCCCAGCTCTCTCAGCCTTTCCTCACAAGAGAGATGCTCCATTCCCCTAATCATCTTTGTAACCCTCCACTGGACTTTCTTCAGGACTTCCATGTCTCTCTTGTACTGGCAACCCCAGAACTGAATGCAGTAAGTGTCCAGAAAGTGTCCAGTAGTCTGGACACTAGTCCAGTAGTTTTTCCTACTAAGAAAAAGTTGATAAGACATAATATAGCAACCTGTTTACAAAGGGCAAAAATGTTAACATTTTAGAAGCATCATATTTTTGATGTACGTTGCTGTGTCCCTATTAAAGCTCATGCAGCTGTAAGAAATATGCCAGCTGCAATGTTCTCATTTTGTTTTAGTACCCTTACACAAAATGCATTTAAAACAAACTAGCAAATCTCTAAGTACTGAGCAAAAAATAATCTAAAAATACAGAGAAATTTTTACACTTTAGGACTATACATTCCCTCCCACTCCGTGTGTACACACACAAATATGTACATACAAATGCACCTCACCACCCGCAACAAGACTCCAATTGTTTTTCCTCTTGCAGTATAAAAATCCCAGCCTGATTTTCTTCAAGCATTGTTATTAAAAAAATGGCTCTAGGGCAGTGAATGCCAATTTTCATCTCTCGGCAAATGTTTATAGCCAAGATGTAAACCCCTGAAAACAGGGGTTTATAATTTAAATGCTGACACAATCTTAACTAGAGCAATGGGAACACTGTTGCCATAATAACTGCCATTCTCTGGAAAGTATTTATGGCAAGGCTTCAACCTTTCTTAAAGCAGAATTTCAGGCCTTTGGCTACCATTGACTGTGGGTAATGGCAGTAAGATCCAGATTCCTGGGGATGGAGCCATCAGTACTCAGAAAATGAAGCCATTTCAACATGTCTGCTAAACTTGTTCATGACCTAAGGATGTGTTTGATCCTGCATCCCTAAAGCCAATGGAAGTTTTTTTCCAGTAATTTGAATAAACGCAGATCTGAGTCCCTTGTGTCCCTCAATATCACCTTCTTTTGTTCCTATCAGGACCTTCCAGTAAAACCTGTTTATATATCTGTCTTTCCTAATTGAAACCAGAATATATTTCTCTGCCTCCCACTGAAACAATCCTGGAATTAATATGTTTTTACACCATAAAAACTACAATGTTACAATTCTGTAAATATACTGAAGGAAAGACTGAATATGAGGTTAAATAATGATCTCTTTTATAAAGACATACATGTTTTCCAAATATCTTTTGTTCTTTCTCTCCTTCACTGTTTCTCTCATCCTACCCCCCCACCCCAATATTGTCCTTTTTCTTCTTCCCATATACCAAACAAAAATAGTGACACTTTTGAGAACATATGAAATAAGGAGGATGGAAATGTCTTACATATGAAAATATCATATAACTAATGTCTAAAAAAGGAATATAATTACATGAAAGTGTAGTTTCATTCAATTATACTTCAAAAAAAGTTTTTTTGATTGGTCTCAAGGTGTTACAAAAATGTCTCATATCCATACGTATCCACGCATTATAAATGCAATATGAAAACAATATATAATAATGCATCATTCTATGCAATATGCTATCCTATTGGCGAAGTTTTCTTGTTCCCAAATGCTCTGGCCTCAAGTCTCTAACACCAGCATGTGTCTTACCATGTCAAAAGCCAGCACTAAAGTTAATGGGTCCAGATGCCAAAAGATTTTACAAGCTCAGAGGGACAGACAACTCCAGAAAATTTCTGATACCTTCTTCCTGACTCTCCAAGAGCAGAGCTGAATTGCTTCTTTGCCTGTGTTATCAAATCTTGCCTTATTGGTAGCCAGTATAAATTAGAGCAGCTTTCAGTCTGTTTTCATTTGTGATGGAGAGATTAGATATCATATTTCAGCTTTAGGATTTTTGGCATCTTAAGCTGATTGCTGTCACCTTTCTCCTAACTTGAGCTACTTTGAGGAGAACAAAGAAATTTAGGTACTGGGGACACAATGGTATAAGGAAATATCACATTGCCACTTCAATTCAGCAAGCTGTCCCTTGTGGATATATGATTGGCTTTTTTGTGGCCTAGGTAATATAGGATGAGGTAATGGAGAAAAACATGCCAAATTAGTTTCAAATTGTAAAATGGAAGAAACAGTAAGTTTCTTTCAGATATATAGCAATACTGTATAAGAGGAGCGGTTCCTTCATGAAAACATTCTGATGCTTTGTGAGCCTCATGGGAGTTTATATACAAAACTGAAGACCTGCACACATTTCAGAGCATGTTTGCAGCTCTGAGTTTGAATTTTGAGTTATAACTGTCATTTGCAATAGCAATTTGCAGCTTACAGTACCATTGTAGGGTAAGACAAATAAGATGGAAGTGCTTTTTAACCAAGGATTTGCCTGTTTGGTGGGTTAACAAAACCTAATTCTTTAAGGAATGCCACTTTGAAATTTCATGCCAGCATGAAATTCACCCTTAACCAGGCATTCCTGTCATTTTATGGAGTCTACAAATTTTATTATTTTTAGTTCTTTCAGAAATAGGAATGAGCATTTGAGTTAGGAGATATATATATATACATATATATATATATATATTTTTTTTTTTTCTCCAAAGATGTAAGGAGGATCAAAGTTGTCATATGAGCTTATTTCTTCTTTGTAGCTGAGCTTCATAAAGACATTCCAGGGGTCACATTGCCACATTTATCAGGTCAAATAATTTTTAGAGTATGTAGAAGTGACTCACATTCTTCAGGAACATATCTAAGCCAGCTGCTAGAAAATGCTGAATAAAAAAGTATGTCTGAAATTCTGTGTTTTTCTAGGCTTTGGTATTCCTCTGCAGCCATGAGTGAGGTGCTTTTGTGTACCCACTAGCTGAGTTCAGGCATTCAAGGTGCTGTTTTGAGTATTCAACATAGGTTGCTACTTTCTTCCCATAAAAATGTCTCAGTCATGATCTGTAGTCTAGTTTTACACCATACCAGCCCTACACCTATCCATTAGAACAATGCCCCTGTGCAAGAAATGGTGTGAGGTTTGAGGGAAGAAAAGTAAGAAAAAGAGGCTAACTATGAGACAATGAGATATGTCCACTGTGGAAAGTTCCCGTGTTTCAGTTTTTCTTCCAATATTGCTAATACATTTTATCCTAACACTGTTACATGGAAAATACATATTCTAAGCAGACCCTTGGGAAAGAACTATTTTAGTTTCCCCTCATCTTCAGCAGAGTGTTTTGCCTATTAGATTACAGAAATAGACTCCCCTTTGCAATTTTCTTTGCAGGCCAAACAAATTCCACATTCCTGGCTGCACGAAAATGGCACAGCTTCAACAAAAGCCATGTGGCTAGGGCACTTTCTGAAGAGATGTGAGCTGTGGATTTGTATCCACTCAGGCTGATGAGGGTGCAGTGTATCAATTTCCAGGGTAAGCAGAATACTATAGTTTCAGCAGAACATGGCAATATGCTTTCTGGCTAGTTTTTGGATGGAGTTGAATGCCATGCTGTGCTCCACTCAGAGTATTCTGCAAAAATTGAAAAGGTTCAGAAATTGTTAATTGGCTCCTGTCCTCATGAGTGTCAGTACAAAGGGCCTTTTTTGGCAATCCCAAATGACACACAGAGGAGGTAGGTGTCAAACTACTCAGCTCAGCTAAGATGGAGAAAGTTCTCAGTTCTTGCCAGAGTAGAGAAGTTGTTTGAAGAAAATTCTCTTGCAAGGTATATTTCTCTCAGATGTCTATGTGATTACATGAAAAAAAAAACAAAACTGTGATAGTTTGTGGCTTGCTATTATGAAGAAAGGCAAGTAAATTTCAACTAAGTAGTACATAAGGAATCTGAAGTCTTCCGAGCTCTCTGTTTTTGTTAAAACTAGTTTATATGAGGCTAGGAAATGATTAGAGAGAGATTTGATATACACTAAAACTTATGGGTCCTGAGTTATTCTGTAGTTTATTCAGCAAGGCCACCACAATTTCCTTAGGGTCCATTTTATTTTAAACTTAAGAAGGAGAAAGAATAATATACTTCCCCCTTTTCCCAATTTGTTTAATAGCTGTAATTTAAGCTACCGAAATCTTGATTAAGGATTTCAGAAGGTGGAGTTAAAAAAAAGCCAAGGGGTAGAGTCAAGAAACTTCAAACACCTTAAAAAAAAGGACTTATTTTTATAAAAAGAATTAAGAATTTGAATTAATTGATGCTTTTCCCCAAGGATAATCTATGAGATTTTAACTGGCTTCATTATGTTCTAGCTTCATCTTTGAACCTTGAAAATCAGTGAGAGTCCCCTAGCCTTTCGAATGCAGAGGTTAGAAAAAACAGCCAAATGTGAAACTCATTGGTGTTTGCTATGAAACTTGTATACAGAAAAAAAAAAAAAAAAAATAAAAAAGGATTTTCACTTGAGCACAACTGGGCTCTTTAGCGTGAGCTACATTATATTCCTGATCCTTTAAAACCAAGTCTGTAATCCATTCTTGTATTTTTCAAAGGAATTGTGCATAGGATGTTTGCATTTTAAAATCAGCTTATATCCAGACCATGGGGAAGGAGTAAACTGTTTGAAACTGGCCTGTGAAAGACGTGATCATGGCTGAGTTCTGCTTTCATGAAACATTCCCTGCAGAGAGCATACTTTGCATCCTAGGCTGGGTCTGTGTGGGAGAGAGGTGCCTGCTGCTAGTTACTGCTGTCTGAGAAAAGAGCGTCACACTGCATCGCTTTCACTGCTGTGTGACATACTGCATGCTGCAGCACACACATTGTTTTTCTTACTTGGCATTTTTTCTTTTTGTTCTTTAAACAACTCATTCAGCATCTGTGTTTGTCCAGGAATGATTGTTGGAAGAAACGTGGAGATAAGTGCAATTAAAGTTGTTGGGTATACTGAAGACTGGCTTCTTTTAGGAAAGATCACCTAAGTCTTCATTCATATTATTCTCAGTTTAGAGAGAACATGTATACTGTTATATAATTGTGCATTTGTGTTACATGTTTCCTCAGAAGCTCCTATTAAGATTTATATCTTAACAAGGACTGTTGCTTTTATGTAGTCAATGATACTGGGACTGTTGGACTCCAAACACTCTAGAACACAAAAGACTAACAAAGCAGAGCAAATCCACCCTTCTCTTTCTCAACACAATTGAAAAGGAAATAAGCAAATGAATATAAGCTAGCTGCAAAACCAGGAAAACTGGAAAACTCTCTATTATCTGAATGTCTGAAGTATCTTCAGATACTCCTTTTTTTTTTTTCTTTTTTTCTTTTTCTTTTTTTTTTCTTTTTTCAGTGAAAGAGAGCACTTTCAGTCAACAGAGGTCATTTTTACCTTTTATCCTTGGCTCTGACTCAGTAGGAATCAATGCTATCACTTCACTAGTCCTGCACATGGTGAACTGTTTTGTGATTCACCTTTTTATGGCTAGGCTTACTCCAGTTTTGCACAAGGATACGGCAAATGCCTGACCCTCCACACATCCTTATGCCTACCTTTCTATCAAAATAGCTCTCTGCATTCAAGCAGGCAAATAAATCCACTGATTTTTCATTTCCTTACACCTCAGAGTGCCCAAATAAAACAGCTTCTTTGAGAAAGTTCACTAAACATGTGGAAGGTATGGGACAAACATATTATTTGTTCCCTTTCAATGCTATCTGTTCTTTTACTTTGGCACCTCCACCCTGAGCTGTTCATGATCCATAATGAACCCTCTCTTACTGTGTGGGCCTCCGTGGTTTATTTGATTTGGAGCAGTCTAGGCTGAATGCTGGCAAGAAATTAAAAAAAATGAATGTAGGTAAAATAACACCACTTTTTTGTCTGTTGTTAGAGAATCTCTCAAGTCACTAAAAATATTCTGAACACCCACTCCAGGATTTAATTTTTGCTTGAGATTCATTAAAATAATAATAATAAAAAAGTTTTCATATCAACAAAAGAATATTTAAATATCATTAAGATTTTTACAGAAATCTACAAAAGGATGGAAATGCCCAATTAAGGCAAAAATGCACCATATGGACTTGGATGTGATAAGTAGTAAGCAAGCTGTTATGGTGACACCCTGCTGTGGTTAGGTGTGGAACACATATGTCCCTCTTAAGCTTTATCTACAGATGTTCTTACTTTGTAGCTCTGTTTGTTCTATCAGATATGAAAAGATTGAAATAGAGAGGGTGGGTGAGATTTTTTGCTTCCTCTTCCTTGGTGCCTTTTATTTTCATATTTGAATTTATAAATATTGTTGAACATGCTCATATGGAGTCACATTGGGCCAGAAAGCTCTCCTCTGCTTGCACACTTGTTCACAGAGTTCAATGAACACAATAGACAAAACTACTCTGCTGGAAGACAAGAAAATCTATAGGAAAAGTGGTAGTTGCTCCATTTCTTCAACCTCATCCTCAAATTCCATCTGGAATATAAAATCAGTTAAGCATAAATTATCGGGCTTCTTGCCAAGGTAACCCATTGAAATTCTGTGGCTTGGGGAAAACACAGCAAAAAAACCCCTTTTCTCTCTTCTGGCCATCAGTTCCATCGCTGGAGTTCCAACAAGTATTTGTGAAGGCATAGCTCATTTGTTAGCAGCCTGCTCTAGGAACAGCCTCAAGAATATAAAAATTTTACTTCTGGCTGTATGTCAGTATATTTATCAACTGAAACTTTACAAATATAGATCGATGACTATATTCCAAATGTACCTTTCCATGTGGGAAGAAAATAACTCTGGTTTACACATAAATTCATGGGTATTATACTAGCATTTATGCCAACTGTTTCTGCCTTTAAATGAATCTTATTGTTTAGTATCTCCAAGGCTTCTCTTTATGCACCCTCTCCCCCTCCCCCTTTTTATTTTTTTCAATAGTTAGCAAGTACTCAAATACTGGGAGCAGGATGTAACAAAACACCCTCTTACTGAATGTGCTGAATGTGCCTAAAATTTTCTTTTTCTTCCTTCCTTCCTTCCTTCCTTCCTTCCCTCCTTCCTTCCTTCCTTCCTTCCTCCCTCCTTCCCTTCCTTTCTTCCTTCCTTCCTTCCTTCCTTCCTCCCTCCCTCCCTCCCTTCCTTCCCTCCTTCCTTCCTTCCTTCCTTCCTTCCTTCCTTCCTTCCTTCCTTCCTTCCTTCCTTCCCTCCTTCTCTCTTTCTCCCTTTCTCTCTCTTTCTCTCTCTTTCTTTCTCCTTCTCTCTTTCTCTCTCTCTTTCTCTCTCTCTCTCTCTTTTTTCTCTTTCACTCTTTCTTTCTCTCTTTCTCTCTCTCTCTTCATATCTGGAGTTGGCAATAGACTATTCAGTCAACTTCTCACTTCATCCTGAGACTTACTTTGTTTGTGTGACTCTAGAAATGCCAAGAATAACTTTAGGGTTCTCCTAGATCATGAATTGCTTTTTAATATCCAGTGTCGTTTTGTTTCCTGGTTCTCTGCACTTCATACTGTATTTCTAAGTTCCAAAGACATATGATTGTCTTTAGCAAACTTTTGCACACTTTTTACAATGTCTATTTAAGAATTAAAACCTACCAACATGATTCAAGTATCATAGTCAGCAACACTTAGTGAGATATATTAAGTGTGTCTGGCAAATAAATAAGTAAATAAATAAATCCTGGCATCACAGGAGAAAATGAAACACTGAATTGCCTAAACTTATTGCTTATGTCTCTTCTTGTTCAGCTCTATGTTTTGGATCTCTGCCCCTAGAAGCAAACTCCATGTGACAGTAATAAGTTGATTAACTTCCAGGTTTGATGATCATTTTTCTCACCTCCCAAACTAAAAAAGCAGAGGACTATAAGAGGGACCTAGTGAAAATGTAATAAATGATATTTAAAGAGTGCTTTCCTCTCACAAAATTTAATGTGAAGGAAGTAGGAAATATAGAAATAAGATCTATCAAAGCTTTGAAAGCCAGATGTATGCACAGCTTTAGTTATTTGCCAGTTTTGGAATTCCTACGCAAAAAGTAGAACACTAAGCTTATTACAGGGTAAAGAGCACTGTTGTGCATGCAACTACCAGTACAAGTTTGAAGCAGGAACAGCAAACACACTTCTAAAGGATATAAGATGATATTAACAAAAAAAATATATAAATGTATTAAGAATAAAAATGTGCAAGCTTTGCCTGATTCTTTGGGAATGGCATTCTGCCATCACAGCTGATGTCTTAGTTTCAAACAGTTAAGGAAATAAAGGACTCTACGAGGATTCATTAACCAAGATACTGCCAAAGGACCGCCATATGCCCCTGCATAACATGAGAAGAAAGCAAGAGCAGGTTGCTAAGTACTTCGTCTGAACATACTTGTGTCTCTCACTACTGTCTTTTCTCCCTTTTTGTGAGTGAGGCAACAAGTATATGACAAACCTAAGAAACAATGAAATAACTGGTTTGCATTTACCCTTTATTTTATGCAGCTTATCATACAGTGAAGGAAAAATATAGGCACGACATGGCAAGCACTTTTAGAATTGTATTCCTAGAACTACCTGTGATGAATAGACCTTTCTAATTTCTAACAAACTTTAAAATAGAAGGTAATCAGACAGAATGATAATGGGTGCTCTATGAGTAGTTGGATGTGTAAGCACAGATAAGTCAGTATGTCAACATAAATTATGATTTATATATGAAAGAAACAATTTTAAGGTTCTTATGAAGTTATCTGTTATTGTGCTTAGAGAGGTAACTGAATAAAATGTTTTGTGGTTAAACCAGGGAAAGAACATATGAATGTAAAATTTTGGCTCTTGTGAAGGAAACAGCAAGTCTCCCAGTAATTTCAGTACTGTTAGGATTTCACCCCCACTTCCTATTCCTGTGCTGCTAATACCTGGATATGTAAACTGGGCTATTCCTAACTGCCTATGGGTTTGTTCTGTAATTATTAAAATAGGAAGCTGCAGTGCTCTTTTTCTACTTGTACAAAGAAAATAGAGGTCCTTGCACAAGACGTATTATCTATGTCCAAGTGAAAATTTCTATGATGTTTCTATGGCTAGCTAGTGTAAAATGTCTTTTTTTCCATTTGACTATGTAATTTTGACGTCTTCGTGATATAAACACACAGACAAAATGGTAATCGTTCACTTCCTTATTATGAATCAACACCTTTCCTCAGCAGAAAAAAGGCTCTCAGTGAGATATCTCACTCTGTTTAAGCTGACTTTGTAAATCAGACTTTGGGCAAGGTGTAGGGATGAGAAGAGATGTGTGTAGGATGAGTCCTCTCTGGGATTTTAGAACACTTTCCCCTGAGAAATCCAATAGAAGGAGCAGATTACCTCCTTCAGAAGGGGTAGATATCCTCATTCAGACTCCAGTTTTTGCTCAACACCAAAGAACTGGCCTTTGGCAACCATAGCATTTCAGCTCCATTTTCAATTCAAGTGGTCTTCCAGATCGGTGGTATGGGTTGTGTGTTGGGCATTCATTGACTCATCGGGACCCTTCTTGAGGCATAGAAGGATTTCCAGCTTTGCTTTGATCACCTAGATACTGTTCTGCTATTCTGTTTCCCGAGTTATTGGTTGCTTTCTAGGCCTCTTCCTCATGTGAGGTCCTAGTTCTTTCCAATACTTAAAGTCTTCCCTCCCCCCATCCAGGATCAAATAGGCTGGCAACTTCCACAAGCACTAAATTCATCTAAAACATATTTATTAAAAAAAACCTTCAAATTAGAACCAGAAATTATTGTGGGGAGATGGGAAAGAAGGGAGAAACCCTTGGTGGTTTAAAACTAATTTCATGAACACTAGAAATATAAAGGAAAGGCTTAAGCATGAGAGAATTTTCTATATGCTGCATATTGCAATCACAGGAGGACAATAACTCAGGCCCTCTCAATCAATTCCAATTTTTTTTATAGTCAGCCATTGTAAAGCATTTTGCGCCCTGATTACACAGCAGCTGCTGAGTCCTGAACTTCCTGAAGCTCAGAACAGCTGATCCCAATGAATAAGTAACCGGTCTGCTAAGACTCGTGGTACCTGACCTACTTTTCAGAACTTTTCCCTAAGGTGTCACATACCAGTATATAATTCCCCCAGCAATCAAACTGTACAGTGCTTTTGATACTTTTCCATACACAAAATCTGCCTTTCAGGAACCTCCTTTCCCAAAGATCATTTGTATGTTGAGTCATACATCATGTAATAATTTTTGTCCATAATTGCTCCCAGTTGTGAAGCTCTCATATACATTGAAAAATCAAGGATGGGTGAAAAATAAAGATCTCCATGCAACTTTGCTTGCTTTTAAGATCCCTTTGACTGCTCTTTGAATGTGCTTAGAGAGGTACTTTTTCACCACTTCCCTTTTCCAGTATGGACTAGAATGTATAACCTACAGTGACTAAAAAAAAAACGCCTTTAGCCTAAAGCTCTGAAATCAGTTTCTAGAGACTGATACTAAGTTTTTGGCCTTGTCACAGATTTTCTGGCTGATCCTAGGAAATTCTGTTAGGACTCAATCAAGGATACGTAGATCTTTAAGTTCAGTGCTGCAATACATAAATTTTAGGCTCCTGGCCTAAAAGTTTTAAAACATGGAAGTGGAAATCTAACTACGCAGTGCATCAAGAAATGTAGGTGCATGAATAAAAATATTAAAGAATTCTTTACAGCAAAAAGGTTAAGAATCAAGTTGAAGAGAAGAGGAGAATATCCCTAGAGGTAGGCACTTGTTAATGCTAAAAGCATAAGATTGCGTATGGAATTTCAGTCTGTTTCATTGCTTCGGACAGGCACTTTGAGAGCACAATTCTCTTATAAAGGAAGATGTCTACAATTATTTGAAAGAATAGGGTCATTTTTTTAAAAATAAAAACAAAAACAAAAACAGGCAGGGATGAAATTAATGCTTGTCTTTATGTAACAACAGTTTAGTGCATTCATCAGAGAGGTAGGAATTTGGAACCCTCCCTTCTGTTTAGGAAGATTGTAACTTCCTCCATGAAGGAAGTCTACTTCTTAGGCAATTAGCCAATATTTGTGATATGTTATACCATATTTAGTTATACCATATCGCATATTTTTATATCAGATCCCAAGACTGTTAAAAGTAAAATTCATGGTCTTGAAAGAAGGGACTGAAAACAGATAATACCTTCTTGGTGAATCTTTGCATTGAATAATTCTCATTCTTGTAGAATTTTTTTTCCTTATTTTTCTTTCTTTTTTTTTTTCTTTTTTTTTAAATTTATAAATCTCTCATTTCTCTAAAAGAACTAAAAAATGCTGCCTGCCATTATGTATCTCCCAGTGTTGATGGACCGTCTTTGCAGCTAGGCTTCTATATGTTGTTCTAATCAAATAATTAGAATATTTGTAAATGTCATGCAACAAGTTCTGTCTGTATAATTTCCAACAAGAATAAGAATTAAAAACACTGCAATTTGCATATAAAGCCCTCTGAGAATTTCAAAGTCACTTTCCAGATTAAGATATTATCAGAAATTCCCAAAATCTGAGATGTAAATTTCAAATATCACAAATCCCATTAGAAAGAACTCATAGAACCAATATATTGTTCACTTCAGTTAGGGCTCAAATTCAATTTTCTTTGTAATCCACTTTGCCAACTGCTTACAAAAACTCTCATTTGTTTTAAAATTGTCAGAAATTTCTACATTTGATTTAATACCAATATAATGGTCTATTCTCTTCTTTAGATTGATAAATATTTAGATAATTTGAAACTATCTAGTTTCTTCAACTTCAAGATTAATCTTACTGAAATATTTAATGTTATGAAACTCCTTCTGTCTTGTGAAATGTCATTTGTTTGATGGACATCTAGTGAATGTAAAATTATGGAAAAACTTGAAGTCTTTGACTTACATCAATATACATGGTTGAAGGGATAACACGGTCTGACAAAAATATTTGTGTGTGTGTGCTTCAGTTTAACTTAATCCTAAGGGGATTTAAACACTTTAAATTGGTTGGGTAGATGATCACACATTTTGAGAAATCAAAAACAGAGGTCCATTGGCTGCTCGGGATACCAACAGAACAAAAAATTTGAAATGAGACATTGTTGGACTTTGGCAGAACACACACAAATGGAAAGGAGGTTCTAGAACAAACAAACAAACAAAATTAAAAGAAATTAAAAAAAAATAATATTATAATAATTTCACCCAAGGTCTGTGAGTATTTAAAGTATGAAATTGCTTTTCTTTCAAATAATGTCTTAATGAGGGAATTTTGAAATATTGCCTTTTGGCATAATCTCTGTTTACTTTTCTCTTTCATGAGCAAATCTGTGAACAATAATGCAAACCTTTAAAGTTAAGATGAAAAAAAAAAGTAAGGAGAGGTAAATGGAACTGAAAACTTAATTCAGCTTTCATCATTTTGCAAGAAAAAATTAATAATTGAGATAATGGATATTATCAAGAAAGGCAAGGAAGGATTTAGTGTCCCAGAATTTTCCAACATCTGCATTAAGCTAGAAGCATGTGTGCCCTGCAGCTGTATAAGGACTTCCCAGAACAGAAGAAAGGAGGGAATTCTAATTTATACTTTGGTGAAAATGGTGAGAGATCATTTTTACGAGGAAGTGAGTAAAGTAATGGGTTGGGACTTTAGGTCCCTGCATTTAATTTCCTGTTCTTCACACAGATTTACTGGGTGCCTTGGAGCAAGTCATTTAACCCCCTGTGCCTCAGTTCCCCTCTAGAAATAGGGCTAATAGACCTCCCTTATTTTTGGGGAACTCCTGTGAGAGCAAATATTGTCAGAGACTTAGAAGTCTGCTAAAGATTCCTTTAGGTAGGGATAGACAAACAGATTGTTGTCCCCAGCTGTGTATTTGCTTCTGATGTCCATATCAGGATGGTCAGAACCTGAAAAGTTTCATTTTTGGTACAGGTGTTGTGTCAGTGTTCTGACTCAATTCAGAATTGACTGGACAGTCTATAATTTGACTGGACAGGGTCTTCTTTTCCCAATCTATGACGCTCAAGCATGACCCATGAAAGACTATGTTGTAACAATCTGCATATCTCACTGACAGCACAGAAGTCTGGACAACGGAAACTTTTATCTTAAAAACCAATCCAAACACTTTTAAGTTTAAAATGAGCTGGGTCATCCGGGGTTGTGAGATCAGCCAAAAAAAATTAAGAGCACCACAAGGCAGATCAGGTGTTAGTGAGGTACATATGTTGGGACCGTATCTTAAATACCAATCTACAACAAACAACCAAGCAGAGCAACATAATCATCACTCACAACCTGGGCAGGTCCCTTGATCCCTTTTTCATACTCTCAGGAAATTATTCCCTTAGCAACTGTCAGATTGTGGGAGTATGGAGGCCACAAACAGTCTTGGGTTCGTATATGTGCACATTTCATGTAGGAAATACATGTCTGTAGGTTTGCTTTGGATTGGGTTCTTACGTTTTAATTTGTGTTTTTGGCAGTCAAGGACCAACATGCTGGACTCAGCTGTGTAACTGTTCTTAGTCATTCCTAAGGAAACTAAATGAACTGCTAAAGTCGCACAATGATATGGTGTTTTAGACTGCTCTGTTCTTTTGCTTTCAAGGTTTTGTTCTTCTCAAATATGGTTGGAAACAAGAGAATAGTTCCCAGATTCATCAGAAGCAATTTCGAAGTGTATGTCCATAACCTTTCTTCCAGATTTTTGAACTATGCCTGGAAATGTTTTCCAGGCACATGAAAGACAAGAATGTGATTGGGAGTAGTCAGCATGGGGAAGTCAAAGGGCAAGTCATGCTCAACCAGACTGATAGCCTATAACGAAATGACGGGCTTGGTCAATGAAGATGAGCCTTTCTTCAGACAACTGGAAGAAACCTTGCATTCACAGGCTCTGGTCCTCATAGGGGATCTCAAACCAAACTGAGATCTGCTGGAGCAGTAATACGTTGGGGCACAAGCAACCCAGGAGGTTTCTGGAGGGAATTGGTGACTACTTACTAACACAGGTTCTTGAGGTTTTCTTCAAGAAAACCTCAAGGTTTTCTTCAAGAAAACACTCTCCTGGACCTAACACTTACCAATGAGGAAGAAATTAGGGGTTGAAGGTCAGTGGCAGATTTGGCCACAGTGATCATGAGATGGTGGATTTTAGGACAAGGACAGGAGACAATGAGTACTAAATGAAATGCAGGGAATTCCACTTAAACATAAGAAAAACAATATTAAACAGTGATCAAACAATAGAACAGATTGCCCAGAGAGGCTTTGGAGTCTCCTTTCTTGGACATACTTGAAACCTGACTAGATATGGCCCTAAGCAACCTGCTCTAGGTGACCTTACTTTAAACAAGTGGGGTTAGACTAGACAGTCTCCAGAGCTGCCTTCCCACCTCATCTGTTCTGTGATTCTGTGATACTACTTTCCCAATATGCATCACAAACCACCTATTTCTGAATTTTCTCAGCTCAGGACTGAACTTGTGATACATTTATGGGATACAGGAATAAATATGAGAGAACCACCAGTACCTAGTGCTGCACAGGGGGATAAATTTGTCTGTGTGGCTCTCATGTCCATCTCTGTGTGCCACAAGATGGCACTCTAAAGTAGTTTTGATTTGGTCAGGTGTCCTGGTTTTGCCTGAGATGGAGATAATTTTCTTCCTAGTAGCTGCTATGGTGCTGTCTTTTGGATTTAGGATGAAAATAATGCTGATAACACACTGATGTTTTAGTTGTTGCAGAGCAGTGCTTACACCAAATCAAGGATTTTTCATCTTTTCACACCATCCTACTGGCAAGGAAGCTGGGGGTGCATGAGGAGCTGTGAGGGAACAGAACCAGAACAGATGACCCAAACTGGCCAAAGGGATATCCCATACCATATGATGCCATGCACAACAATAAAACTGGGGGAGTTGGCCAGGGTATGTGTGCTCCTGCTCGAGGACTAGCTGGGCATGACTAATTGGTGTTATTGCAATGTCCTGCAATACTACAGGTCTCTATGCTTGTGTTAAAATGGTGTGACAGCTTTCAGTATGAGACATTAAACTGCTGAAATATGTTTTTCTATTTAAATCTCCTCCAATCAGAAGATAACAGAGTACCATTTCTAAGCATGCTGAGGTTGACAAAAAAACAACAGTGTAAATGCAAAAATAAAATAAAATAATAATAAAAAATTAGCTAAGGCCTTCCCACCTAGAGTTTATGGAAAATGTATAGAGTTTGGCATACATTTTAAGTGGAGCTGTTTATACTAGAGTGAGTTTCTTAGAGTGTGGAAATTTGTGATTTATGACAATGGGTAACCTACACAGAATATTCAGGCCTATTTTGGGGTGAAAATTCAGTGTACATTTATAATATGTTATAGGAATGAATGAAACAACCCCGTAAATAATATTAATCATTCCAGTGCTGTAGATTAACAAGAAGAATGGACAAGAAAAAGAGTTACAAGCTTGTAAAAGATGTTGAAATATCTATTTTGCTGATCAAAAACATGATCAAAGTATATTCAAGCTTATTATGACATGTTTGGAAAAATAGTTTGGAGCTGAAAGCCATATCTGGGATATAGTTATATCTATGTTCAACTTTTTATTGGTAATCAATCTTGTTTACCAGTTCCTATCTGTGATATAGCAGTAATAGTACTTTCCTTCCCTGTAAGTGTTTCAGATGGTAAATCTGTTAAAATCTAGTATGACAATGGTAATAACTAAGTACTTAAAACAGAAAACAATGAGATTGCAAAGATCTTTCCCCTCTCTGGCAGACTTTGCCACCAGCAGTCTAATCTGGCTGTAAGGAACAGTTGTTGTCACTCTTGACCTCACCAAGTTCTTAAACCATTGTTAGGATTTTCTTGTCGACCTTGGATAGCAAAAAGGGAAAATGAAACAGCTCCAAGTTTAGTAACCATGAGAAAACTTGCAACAATTCAGGTTGAAGGGATTTCTTGAATAAAAATATATTACTTATTTCAGGCAAAATCTGGTCCTCACTGAAATGAAGGGAAAAATTTGAACGTAAAAAGAATGAACAACAAAAAAGTCAAACAAATCACGTAAAATCTCACCCCTTTCGTCAAAATGAATGGAGTGCAAAATAAGGTAGTGAAATACCCAGGAAACTCCCATTATTAGGAACTGCACTAAATGATGAGTATGTGCTTTTAGAAACTACTCTGAAAAAACTTAGAAATAGAAGCTTGCAAAGATTTAAGTCTCCACCATCTTTAAGAATAGCCTGTGGACTTCTTCCAGCAAAATTCTTGAAATGAATAAAACCTGTACTTTTATATAAAATATATAAAGTATATACTGCAGGAAGTCTATGTTGCCACAAGCAGTTTCATTGTACTCTTTCCTTCTGCCAACACCTTCTCTACTTCCATTTCCACTAATTGCATTGGTACTGTGAATAATTTTAAATAGGATATCAACAGACTGTTTTTATTATCAACAGACAGCATATATTACAGTAGCACTTGGAGGTTTCATCTAAAATCACTGTCCAATTGTGTTTCATTGTTTCAGGGATGGAACAGGATTTAAAGCCTGCTAATAAAAAGAAGGGGAAAGCTAAAGGTAGGAGTGGTCATAGACAATTGACAGAGGTCATGCTATTACATGCTAGTATACACCGTCAGTTTCTTATAGAGTGAAGTGTAACTCAAGATTTCTAAATCCTATTCTAACCTCTTGTTCACTGCACAAGTGATGTCATTAGAAGTAATGTCTTCTGAGGGACTAATTCCACTTACAATTAGCTACATGCAACAACAGTTATTCTTACTGCCTGGTGCTGAAAGAAGAAACTAAGGCTGTGGTCTAGGACAACCTCTTCTCCAGTCTTGGAAAACTCACTCCACAAGAAAAGGAAAGACTGTGGTACAAAACTCTTATTTTTTGGCCACTAAGCCTGGAACTGAGCAGAAATCAACTGGGGTGAGGGACTTGGCTCGGAGTTGTATAAAGATAAATATTGAGAAATCTATACATCTGAATGTATTTATTTTATTTTATTTATTTTATTTTATTTTATTTTATTTTATTTTATTTTATTTTATTTTATTTTATTTTATTTTATTTTTGGTTTCTGTGCTGTCACAGAACAGTATAAACACTAGAAATGTCTTACCATAAAATATGGATTTATGGCTTTTTTTTTTTGGGGGGGGGGGGGGGGGTTGTGATACTCCAAATAAATAAATAAATAAATAAAAAACCTAAGCTGAATATCTTTGGAGAATTATCTTTGGAGACGCATTATGTGCTTGTTTTAGGACTTTAATTCCATGACGTGTTTTAAGTCTTTTTATGAGTATCTAGATGGTCCTGTGGTGAGGCAAATCTCCATTCTTGTCAGTGCTATATAGATATAAAACAGAAAGTCTGTTCTTACCAGAGAGAACAGGAAGGAAATATATCAAAAGCAAATTACAGTGGTTGTGGTAATGTTTAAGACCTTCTGAAGTTCTCTGAATAATTTAAAGCAATATAAGCTTTTTGCTTTATAAATTATACTTTCAGAATTAAGACATTTAGTCTAAGTTAGATGAAGAGATATTAGGGGAAGAAGAATCAAAGGAAGTGATAAAAAGTTTTTGAGCAAATGAACTTTCCATCTTATGAACTTAGAATCAGTTTAACTACCATGTATAAGATGAGGTGGTCCACCTAACAGTGGGGGAAGAAAATTAGATGCAAATTGGATCAAATCAGCCCAGGAACAGCAGTAAATTAAGAACATCCATCTGTTACACTTCTGTGAATGCAAATTCACATTGGAGACTGAATGATTAAAAAACAAAAAGAGGCTCTTTTATCAGTGTTTGTTGGACATTTTTTGTTTATGATTTGATTTCTAGCTGCAAACACAAAAAGTGTCATGCTACTTCACAGCTTCACATCTGACGTTTGAATAAGGCTTATCCCTAGCTGTTTGGCCACTAGTTAGCTTTCTTAATATCTCAGGATTTATAAATTTCAGCAAATAGTAACCCCTCCTTACATTTATAAGGATTTTACATATGTGTAGATGACATTTGTGAAGTGTTGCTTCATAAAGCATTTTCTGTATTCTATGGTTAATATTTTCAAGAAAATTATTCTGGACTCAATTTTTTTCTTGCTTTTTTCATGGGTCAATACATGGGATTTGTGATGGTTTCACAGTTCACTTATCCCTCTGTGGTGGTTTTTCCCAGCTGGGCAGCTGAACTCCACCACAACCACACCCTCTCACTCCCCCTCTGCAGAAGAAAAGGGGGAGAAGGAAGTATGCTAGAAAGAAAAAAAAAGGCTCATGGGTTGAGATAAGGATAATTTACTTAAACGGAAAAGAAAGAGGGGAAAAAACAACAACAACAACAACAAAAACCAAAACCAAAACTAAAACCAAAACCAAAAACAAGCAAAGGCTGTGTGGAAGCACAGAGAGGGAAAAAAATATGTAATTCTCTATTTCCTATCAGTGAGTGATGTTCAGCCATGTGCTGGGAAGCAGGCCCTCAATATATGTAGTGGTTGTTTGGGAGGACAGATGTCTTCTTAACCAGAGCTTCCTCTCTCCTTCTCCTTTCCCACTTTTTATTGCTGAGAATAACTCACTACTTGGTGGTGATGTCCCCTCCCCATCTCTTGCCCACCCTCAGCCTGCTGGCTCGGGGTGGGGGCTGGGGGGCTGGGTTTGAAGGGAGTTTTGATGCTGGGCCAGCACTGCTCAGCAATGGACAAAACACTGGTGTCATACCAATGCTGTTCTAGCTACAAGTGCAGAACACAACACTATCTGGACCACTGAAGGGAAAGTTAACTCCATCTCAGCTAGAACCAGTACACCAGTACACTTTTAAAGTCAACAGAAGACTTAGGTAAACCTCTCTCTCTTTTTTTTTTTTTTTTTTTCCTTTTGTTTTGCTTGGAAAATACCTTAAATACTGATTGCAGTTAGTAGAATGGATAAGAAGTTGCTGAGACATGTGAAACTGATGGATTGCTTTCCTGACCTTGCTCAAAGATCTTCTAAATTAAATGTCAGATTTATCAAATTATTAGAGATATAATCCTCTATTTATTCCCAAGTGTCTTGACATAGGCAGACAATTACATACTTTGAGCTGTTTGTCCAGCTCATTTTGGGCATTTCATGGTTCAGAATGGTAAACATCAGAATTCCCAAACTGTTTATTTGTAAAGTCTCCAGAAACAACATATAAAAGAATAATTTGTTTGCAAAATAAAATAGATATTTATAAGTTGTATCCAGAGTGGTTAGAGTGTTCATTCTGAGAGGAGGATTCTGGTCTGTATTGGTCTCAACTCTAGACATTATATTCTTCATATATAATAATATATACTTCATATTATTTAATATCTGTTTAATGTAAGGCATAGAAACCCTTTTGGGATCCAAATCGTTTTCTGAGCAAAGTCTGAAGAATTATGTTACAGATCTGGGCTTCCCTGCATGCTCTTTCTCTGACCCAGTATATTCTTCTCTTCACAGTGGAAGAAAACAGCTTCAGGAGGAGAGAGGGAATGTGCTCTTCACTCTGTCATCCAAAATGGATGATGATCATATGTTTGGGGTACTTTCTCAGCAGATGTCAGTCTGTGGATTTAAACCTCATCAGTCAGAGGAGGGCTTAAAATCTAATTCTTAAGCTTCATGAGTAAGTATTCTAACCACTAAAACATTATACACAAAGGGTCTTTTTTCTCCAGATATATTTTTTTTAAAAAAGAAAAGCAAGTAAAAAAAAATCTCAATTTATCAATGAGAGAAAAGTTGTAAATATCTATTCTCCAAAGACCTAGAGATCTACATCCTAAAGTAATTAAAGAGACCTCCCTGTATTTTGAGCTACATTGCTTGAATAGAAAGAAAATTCTGTGTTGTACTCCATATATTCTTCATTTGAATGTCTAGGAAAGGACAGTTCCCTTCTTGTCACATACAACATACAACATACATCACATACAACAGACTATACCCTACAAAAAGATTGTGAAAAGTATTCAGAAAATAAGGTTTTTGGTGTTTTACAACAATAATATAAAATCAGGGAAATTGAAAATCAATAAGTAACTACAGATATGCACACTGAATATAAAAACACGGGTTTCAGTAATTGTTTAAAATGGTGACACTGTGTGGTTGGTTAATTTGGATAGCTGGAAACTTCTTTTAAAATAGGAATTAAGGAATCTTAGGCTTAAACAAAGACTTCTGAAAAAAATTTAAACTGCACTGAGATTCTTTAAAAATAAAAACAAAATAGATTTTATAAATCATTTTCCAGTAGAAAAACATTTAATTGACTTAGTCATAACTGAAATGGAGAGAAATTCACATCCACTCTTCTTTATTTGTTAGTACCTATTGTTGCTGCTGCACTGCCAATAGCAGTACCCCACTCTGAATCTAAGTAGTTGTTCTTCCTCATGGGACTTTACCTTTAGTAAATGAATTCTGTGCATCATCTTCCGAAAGAACCCAACAAGTCCAAAACTGACGTACTTGGAAAATGTTGAAATACTATCTCTGTTTTTCCTTACATTTGTTTTTACTTGTGAGGTCTGTTGTTAGCCTCTTAGGTCCATGAGCTTGGTGGAAAATGAAGATATAATACTCACATTCTAGAACAAGGGTTATCCTGGAATCACAGATCGGACAACCTAACTTCCTTGGGAAGATTGTGGAACAAATCTTCCTGGAAGGTAATTCCAAGCACATGGAGGCAAGGAGGGACAGAGAGCATGAATTTACAAATCATGTCTGACCAACCTGATAACTTCCTAAGATGACATATCTGGCTTTATGAAGGAGGAGAGCAACAGTGGATGTTGTATACCTTTATACCATGAACTTTAACAAGGCCTTCAACATGGTCTGGCATAGTTTTCTTTCAGCCAAATGGCTGAAATACAGAGTTGATAAATGAGCAATTAGATAGGGGTGAAACTTTTCTGGACCACAAGCTCATCAGAAGTATGAAGTCTGGCTGGCAGCTGGTCATCAACAGTGTTCTAAGGGGTAAATACTAAGGCCAACGCTGTTTAATACTTCTAGTAAAAACATGAATGATAGGACAGGGCTTCTTCAATATGTTCACAGATGGTACCAAACTCAGGGAGCAGTCCACACATCAGATGGTGGGTCTGTTGTTCAAAGAAACCTCATCAAACTGGAAAGGTAACCTAATGTCAAAATTGACATTAAAAAAGACCAAATGCAAACTCCTGCAGCTGGCACAGAATAAACCCACCCACCAGAACAGGTTGGGGCTGGATGACTAGGGAGCAGCTTGGCAGAAAAGGACACAGGAGTTTTGAGGGACGAGCTGTTACATGTGGGTCATTGGTGTGTCCTTGCAGCAGAGAACACCAGCGGCATCCTGGGTTTTATAAACAAGAGTGTAGCACAAGGGAACATCCTCTCTGGCACTTCTAAGATCACATCTGGTGGCCAGTTTTGGGCTACAAAAAAAAAAATAAAAATAAAAAATCCTCAAAAACTGATGGAGTGAGTCACATGAATCACAGAATCACAGAATCATCTGGATTGGAAGAGACCTCCAAGGTCATCTAGTCCAACCTCTGTCCTAACACTAACAAGTCCTCCACTAAACCATATCACTAAGGGCTACATCTAAACGTCTTTTAAAGACCTCCAGGGATGGCGACTCAACCACTTCCCTGGGCAGCCCATTCCAATGCCTAACAACCCTTTCAGTAAAGAAGTTCTTCCTAAGATCCAACCTAAACCTCCCCTGGCGCAACTTGAGCCCATTCCCCCTCATCCTGTCACCAGGCACATGGGAGAATAGACCAACCCCCACCTCGCTACAGCCTCCTTTAAGGTACCTGTAGAGAGCGATGAGGTCACCCCTGAGCCTCCTCTTCTCCAGGATAAACAACCCCAGCTCCCTCAGCTGCTCCTCGTAAGACTTGTTCTCCAGACCCCACACCAGCCTTGTCGCCCTTCTCTGGACTCTCTTGAGGACCTCCATGTCCTTCTTGTAGCGAGGGCCCCAAAACTGAACACAGTACTTGAGGTGCAGCCTCACCAGAGCCGAGTGCAGGGGGACAATCACCTCCCTAGACCTGCTGGCCACGCTGCTTCTTATACAAGCCAGGATGCTGTTGGCCTTCTTGGCCACCTGAGCACACTCCTGGCTCATATTCAGCCGACTACCAACCAGTATTCCCAGGTCCTTCTCTGCCAGACAGCTTTCCAACCACTCATCTCCCAGCCTGTAGCTCTGCTTGGGGTTGTTGCGCCCCAGGTGCAGGACCCGGCACTTGGCCTTGTTCAGCTTCATACAGTTGACCTGAGCCCATCGGTCCAGCCTATCCAGATCCTCCTGCAGAGCCTTCCTACCCCCGAGCAGATCGACACACGCACCTAACTTGGTGTCATCTGCAAACTTACTGAGGGTGCACTCGATCCCCTCATCCAGGTCATCGATAAAGATATTAAAGAGGACTGGCCCCAGCACTGAACCCTGGGGGACTCCACTAGTAACTGGCCTCCAACTGGATTTGACTCCATTCACCACAACTCTTTGGGCCCGGCCATCCAGCCAGTTTTTAACCCAACGAAGCGTACGCCAGTCCAAGCCAAGAGCAGCCAGTTTCTTGAGGAGAATGTTGTGGGAAACGGGATCAAAAGCCTTACTGAAGTCAAGGTAGACCACATCCACAGCCTTCCCCTCATCCACCAGGCGCGTCACTTGGTCGTAGAAGGAGATCAGGTTCGTCAAGCAGGACCTACCTTTCATAAACCCATGCTGACTGGGCCTGATCGCCTGGTTGCCCTTCAAGTGCCACGTGATGACACTCAAGATAATCTGCTCCATGAGCTTCCCTGGCACTGAGGTCAAACTAACAGGCCTATAGTTCCCCGGGTCTACCCTCCAGCCCTTCCTGTAGATGGGCGTCACATTTGCTAGTCGCCAGTCGACTGGGACCTCTCCTGATAGCCAGGACTGCCCATAAATGATGGAAAGCGGCTCGGCCAGCTCCTCCGCCAGTTCGCTCAGTACCCTCGGGTGGATCCCATCCGGCCCCATCGACTTGCGTACATCCAAGTGCTGTAGCAGGTCGCCAACCATTTCCTCGTGGATAGGGAGGGCCACATCCTGCTCCCCATCCCCTTCCACCAGCTCAGGGTACCAGGTATCCAGAGAACAACTGGTCTTGCCGCTAAAGACAGAGGAAAAGAAGGCATTAAGTACCTCAGCCTTTTCCTCATCTTTTGTAACTAAGTTTCCCCCCGCATCCAGTAAAGGATGGAGATTCTCCTTAGTCCTCCTTTTGGTGTTGATGTATTTGTAAAAACATTTTTTTGTTATCTTTAACGGCAGTAGCCAGATTGAGCTCCAGATGAGCTTTGGCCTTTCTAATTTTATCCCTGCACAGCCTCGCAACAGCCTTATAGTCCTCTTGAGTAGCCCGCCCTCTTTTCCAAAGATTATAAACCCTCCTTTTTCTCCTAAGCTTGAACCACAACTCTCTGTTCAGCCAGGCCGGTCTTCCGCGCCGGCTCGTCTTTGGGCATGTGGGAACAGACCGCTCCTGAGCCATTAAGATTACCTTTCTGAACAGTGCCCAGCCTTCCTGGACTCCTCTGCCCTTCAGAAACTCCTCCCAAGGGACTCTGCCAACCACTGTCCTGAACAGCTCAAAGTCAGCCCTCCGAAAGTCCAATACAGCGGTTTTACTGGTCCCCTTCCTGACTTCGCCAAGAATAGAGAACTGAACCATTTCGTGGTCACTCTGCCCAAGACAGCTCTCGACCACCACATCTCCCACCAGTCCGTCACTGTTTGTGAACAGAAGGTCTAGCAGGGCACCTCCCCTGGTAGGCTCTCTAACCAGCTGCGTCAGGAAGCTATCTTCCACGCTCTCCAGAAACCTCTTAGACTGCTTTCTCTGGGCTGTGTTGTGCTTCCAGGATATGTCTGGGAAGTTGAAGTCCCCCACGAGAACAAGCGCTGACGATTTCGCGGCTTCTGCCAGCTGCCTGTAGAACTCCTCATCTGTCTCCTCATCCTGGTTCGGCGGTCTATAACAGACCCCCACCAGGATGCTTGCCTTGTTGGCCTTCCCGCTGATCCTAACCCAAAGAGACTCAACCTTATCATTCCCAGCCTCAAGTTCCTCAACATCAAAACACTCTCTAATATAGAGAGCCACACCACCACCCCTTCTGTGCTGCCTGTCCCTTCTGAAGAGCCTATAGCCAGGCATTGCAGCACTCCAGTCATGAGAGTGGTCCCACCACGTTTCCGTGATGGCAACCAAGTCATAGCCTTCCTGCTGCACGATGGCTTCCAGCTCCTCTTGTTTGTTACCCATGCTGCGTGCATTAGTGTAGATGCACTTCAGTTGGGCCATTGCCTTCTCCCCCGGCCTTGCCATTGTTCCCCCTGGCACAGCTCCAACAAGCCTTATTTCAGCCCTGTCCCCCTTCTTTCCTAGTTTAAAGCCCTCTCAACGAGCCCTGCCAGCTCCTGGGCTAGGATCCATTTTCCCCTTGGAGATAGGGACCCGTCTGCGGTCACCAGGCCGGGTGCCGAGTAAAGCGCCCCATGGTCAAAAAACCCAAAATTTCTGTATTGGCACCAGCCTCTGAGCCACGTGTTAATCAGGTGGGCTTTCCGTGTCCTCTCGGTACCCCTCCCTGCCACTGCAGGGATGGACGAAAACACCACCTGTACTCCCGCTCCATCCACTAACCGTCCCAGTCCCCTAAAGTCCCTTTTGATAGTCAAGCTGAAGAGAAATCAAAGTGGTCAGGGAGCAGGAGCACATGGCATACAAGGAGTGGCTAAGGGAATGGGGTTTGTTCAGGCTAGAGAAGAGAGAGCTGAGGGGGATTTTACTGCTGTCTACATTTTCCTAGTGGAAAGGCGTAAGGAAGACAGATCCAGACTTTGCTTAGAGGTGGGCAAGGACAGAATGAAGGTTAGCAAACATTTTACAATGAGGGACATTTGAATTAGTTATTAGAAAAAAAATCACCACTGTGGTCAGAAACTGGAACAGGGGCCAAGAGATGTGGAGACTGGTCTGATCAAGACCCTGAACAACTTAGTCTAAGTTGGCCCTGCAGGTGGGGGTATGGAAGAGATGACTGCCAGAGGCTCCTTCCAGTCTAAATTACACTATGACTCTATGACTCAGTTAGATTTCCAAGCTGATAGAAACTCATTCATCAGAAGAATGTGTGTGACACTATGAGGATCACACAGCTTGTTCCTCTCTCCATTTAGTGTGATATTCTGACTACACACAATTTTCTTCCTTCTTTTGTTGTACGTTGTAGTTCAGCTACTTTCAGCATTTTCATCTTGCGAAAAGACTTGCTGATAAATCACTTCAGGAACCTTTGTGCTAGGTTGTATATGTAGTTGTCTTTCAAGATCCTCTAGTTTACTAAAGGCACGCTGAACGCATATAATCTGCTGACATTTTTCTCCCTAAATAAAAAGCACAACAGCTAAGCATGCTGTAAGCAAGATTTTAGTTATGAACAAAAACATTAGAAATACCACATAAAAACTGAAACTCAGAGAGGCTTGACTTTATTACACCCCTAGTGATTCACATTCATCAAAGCACTAGAGTTAAAACTTTAGTTTACACCGGGAATGAATTGTCTTGATCAGAGCTGATAAAGAATGATTTATGTTAAGTAACATGACTTGTATCGCATTCATATAAAGTTTCATTTCAAAGTTTTCTGTATGCAAGTATTCTTTAAGAACTTTCTCATTTGACAACTCTATTCCCATAGAAGTGAGAGTTGCACAATAGGAGTGGGCTGCTTATGACTGTTTGAACAGGAGAGTGTCATTGGCATTTTGGTTATTTTCACCTTTAAAAGAAAAAGAGTTTTTCATGGTAATACTGCAAGACTGCAAAGAATATTCAGGAAAAATCATTTAAACAATCATTTAAAATAGAGAAGATCATGAAATAATGACTTTAATTTTACTTGTGATTCATTTGTGGGCAGGAAATAAGAAAATTTCCTTTCCTAAACATTTATTCCTTAGTTTAAATGCGCACAAGCATACTATCCAGGGAATTTATTAATCCCCTAGACACATTTTTTTTTCTCTGTGGTTTCAAAATATTATCTGATAAATGCATTGCAACAAACCTTTGTATGTCAGTAAGGACTTTGAGGAATGCGATTTTTTTTTCTGCCTCTCCAGTAGGAACTGAACAGACAAATCAAAGATATAAGATTTTGTTACTTACTGCTATTTGACACATGTAGCTAGGAATGAAGAAAAGTGCAGGAGGAGGAAGAATTCATTAATTACATTACAACCTTGGTTTGCCTCTGTGTCTTTTCTGATCTCTGATCTATATATAATGGTTTTGGTTAAAACTCCCATTTTTTTTTTGCTGTCAGCATATTTGTCAAAAATAAATACTAAAATTGCCAATCAAAATATTGTAAAGAACGCCAGTTACACAATTTTAATTTGTCCTTATGAAAACAGGTGCAGCTACAAAATAATAATAAAAAGATATAAAAATATGCACGTTGAAAGGAAATATTCCATTTATCATGAATATTACAGAAATTGAATATTAAAGAAAACAAAAATGATGTAATAAAATAGAAAGTTAAAAAAAAGAATAACACGAATAAGTTAATACTACAAAGACATACAATTTTATTTCTTCTGGGCATTTAATGAATGGAACTAATTTCTAATACATTCAGTTTGGGTATTATGTTTAATAATACTGGATTCCTCTATAGACAGAAGTTTCATCATTTATTAGTAGAGATTGGTCTTCATGGTTGGTCTTCAATCATGAGATTGGTCTTTTGTCTCTAGAGTATCAGAGAGAACCAATTTTTTTTTTTTTTTTTTTTATGTTTGGTGAAGTTTCATTCTTGCATTTTTATTTATTTATTTGCAAACCTGAAATGAAAATGAATAACCAGTACAGCTAGTGAGACAATCAGTTTAACTGCTACTAACAGACCTTTCTGAAATTGTTGGTGATCATTGCTGGATGAAGGCATAGAGTGCACCCTCAGTGAGTTTGCTAACACAAAACTGGGTGGAGTGACAGATACCCGAGAGGGCTGTGCTGCCATTCAGAGAGACACAGACAGGCTGGAGAGTTGGGTGGAGAAGAAACTCATGAAGTTCAACAAAGACAAGTGCAGGGTCCTGCACCTAGGGAGAAATAACCCCAAACACCAGTACAGGCTGGGGGCTGACCTGCTGGAAATCAGCTCTGCTGGGAAGGATCTAGCAGTCCTGGTGGACAACAAGTTAACCATGAGCCAGCAATGTGACCTTGTGGTCAAAAACTTCGTGGTCAACTTCGCAGGAAAAAAAAAAAAGAGCACCTAAAATAACTTGTAGACTCGGTGATTGGCTCACACTGAACAAATTCCAATGTTGTAATAACATAGTTACTTAAACACCATCCTCAGACAGAAAAACACTATAATCTTCTGCTTCATTAACAACATTGTGGACAGAGCAATGATTTCCAAGCTACTCCAGAAAGAGTTAAACACAAATAAGTTTACAGGAAATAGTGAAAAGATTGTCCTTGAGAGATGATGAATGCATATATTAAAAAAAAAAAAAGATAAAAAAAAGAAAGAAATTAGACAAATATGAGTTGTATAGTGTGATACAAAAAAAGACCTAATTTGAATAAACTACCTAGGCTACTACATGTTTATCAATATTTCTTCCAATATTGAACTTCTTTTGAAGTTTACCCTTCTTTCGAATGACCTTTTCAGGAACAGAAAAATGGATATGTCAATGAATTAACGTTAACAGACACCGATATAATCTTGCCATTGATGTGTGTTCTCTCCTTGTGTACAAAAACAAAAACAACAGCAAAAAAAAAAAAAAAAAAAAAAGAATAATTACTTTTCAATGGATATTACTTTGTACTGAGGCAGAAAAATGGTTTCCTGTATTTTGGGTGTGTCCATTGCCTCTTGTGCTGTCACTGGGCACCACTAAGAGTCTAACTCTTCATTTTTTTAACCCATTTTGCTGTCTACTTATCTAGCCCATACTTCATCAGCTTTACTAGGAGAATGCTATGGGAGGATTATGGACAGTGGCCTCAGCATGACA
Organism: Cygnus olor; assembly: GCF_009769625.2. Lineage (NCBI taxonomy): Eukaryota > Metazoa > Chordata > Aves > Anseriformes > Anatidae > Cygnus > Cygnus olor. The sequence goes on along the minus strand of NC_049170.1, from coordinate 145,325,087 downwards.
TCGGTCAGCTCCCTCAGCACTTGTGGGTGCACCCAATCAGGTCTCATGAATTAATTTATGTCCAGTCCATTCAAATGTTTCTTAACCTGATTGTCCTCCATTAAGGAGGATTCTTCCTGCCTCCAGACTTGTGTGCCGACTGCCAGGACCTCGGATTCCAGAAGGATAGTCTTACCAACAAAGGCTAAGGTGTCACTGAGTAATTTGGCCTTTTCTGTATCCTTTGTCATTCAGTCCTATGTCCTGTTCAGCAGCAGTAGGTTCGCTTTCCCTAGGCTACCTTTTGTTGGTGATGTTGTTAGTGATATGTCAAAGTCCTTCTGGTCTCTCACCAAACACAATTCTAGGTGGGTTTTGACTTTCCTAACCCTTTCCCTACATGCTTAGACAGTATCCCAATATTCATTTTGAGTCACCTAATCCTGCTTCCACCTCTTATGTGTTTCTTTTCTATGTGTAAATTTTGGCATGCTCCTTGCTTATGTCTGTCTTCTGCCATACTTGCTTTTCTGCACACAGGGATTGACAATTCTTGAAACCGGAGAAGGCGATGCTTGAAAAATAAATAAATAAATAAATAAAAAATCAGTCAGCTCTCATGGACACTCCTTCTCTCCAGGACCGTATTCTTTGGGGTTCTTCTAAACAGATGCCTGAAAGGTCAAAGTCTTTTCTCTTCAAGTCCAGGGCTGCGATCCTGCTGTTTACCTTGCTCCTTCCTTTTGGGATCCACCTTATGGTCACAGCTGACAAGCTTGCCCCCCACCTTCCGTCCCTGGGTAGTTCTTGCTTGTTTGTATGTCTCAGTTCCAGAAGAGATTTTTCTCTCATCAGTTCTTCAATGACCTGTGTTAGGAAGTTGTCATCAATGTCCTCTATAAACCACCCAGTTTACTTGTGCCCTGCTGAGTTACTGCTCCAACAATGTTGTTCACGAGGTCTCTCCCCTCTAAGTGACCCTGGACCCTGTGCTTGCCAGCCAGGTCTACCACTTACTCAGTTGATTGTGGACTGTCTTTTCCCTTCCCTATTGTCCCAGGCTTAAAGTATTTCTCACCAGACTGGTCAGCCTGTTGGCAAAGGTGTTCCCGTCCTACTTTGATGGATCCTGTCTTCTTACCATACCTTGACCCTCCAAAATGGTTCCAGAGTTGTAAAAAAAAAAATCCCTGTTGTCCACATCTGGGTGTGCAATCAGGTGTTGACTCACAGGATACATTCAGTCCTCCTACAGCCCTCTCAGAAGGATCAAGGAGAAAACTCTCTTGGTCCTTTCTTGGCCCTTGCTCCCAGAGTTATGTAGTCACACCTGATATGCTCCAGTTTCCTACTGGCAGTATGAGTGCCCCCAGGGAAGAACAGCAGGGAGTGGCAGTTGTATTCAGCCTCAGCATCTTCTCCCTAGTGTCCTGGATCTGAGTGCTGATAAGCAACAAAGCTCCCTAGATGGCAGGTGAGTTTAGCAAAGGGAGCAATCATCACTCACAGAAAGGCATCTTCCACTATTTCCTTCTGGTGCTCAGGCTCAGTCAGCGTGGCTGATTCATTTGACAGAGCTCCCAGCTCCTCATCTTTAACAAGGACACTGATCTAGTCTTTATTTGCAGATCTTCATGGTGCCAGTTGTCATGAGCTGATGGCTTTGGTCATCATGGGAGTCTATTTCTAATCCAGGTGTGCACACAATCTGCCTTTGCCTCCTTTAGTACAGTTGGGTTTCCAGGCTCTTGTATCTGTAGGGATTCAAGAAATCTAGTCAACCTCTTTCTCATCACCTTTGATGCTGTGCAATCTACTGACTTCCTCTGCAAATCTTTTCCTTGGAGACACAGATCATTCACCAGTGTCTGCTTCCTGCAGGCAAGGATCCCACCTGCCCCCACAAACCCATCCTCAGCAAGAAGCCCCAGTTATCCCTGCTGTCCCAGGTCTTCAGGACTGTGTCCTCTGTTGGGAGCTTCATCTGGGTGAAAACCTTAACATTAGAACTCTAGCAGCTGCTGGGACCACACTCCATGTCATGACACCACCACCTTTTATTATGTCTATGCTATCCCAAGCCAACTTCTTGGATCCCTTCTGCACAGCTGTGCTTTCCTAGCAGGCATCCTGATGTTTCTCACAGGATTCTCGGGAATACTCTGATGATCTCAAGACAAAGTTCCCAGGTCTAGAGGATCCCAGAGTCTAGAAATGCTTCCACTGAAATGCTTCAACAGAAAGCTCAAGGAGCATTGATTTGAGTCTATTACTCCACCATACTGATTGCTTTAGAAGAAGAAGCTTTTGCTGATCTAAGGAGTCAGTTAATATATGGCTCTCTGGCTCAAAACCAGTTTATACTAACTCCTCTGCTGGCTTCCAGGGTGCTAAAAGTGTGAGGGAGGGGGCTGGAAGAAGATGGGGACAAGTAGCCAAAATGTACAATATTTGGATTATTTTGGCTATATTTAACTATGGTAACAAATATGCCTGGAACTATTCTCTGGCATTGAACTCAGCTGGCACCAAATAGCTCATGGCCAAACTCTCAAACTCTTTTTACCTTCCAAATCAGGGTGGCTGCATGCAGATTAAGAATGGTCCTTGGCCTGTGCTAACTCCAACACAGTGCCTTGAAATGATTTGGGAGAACACTATTTGCCCTGGCACAAACTGTTGAGGGGTCTGTTATAGCAGTTTAACATAGTGTCATTTAACATAGTGTCATAGATTATTATCAAGTTCCATTGTCTGTGAAAATTCACCAATACTGTTTCAACATTCTCTTTTGCTATAATTACCATTAACTGTTATAAGTTTACAGCTTCTGAGGACTGTATTTTCTTGAAACTGACTCAAAATTACAGAATCACAGAATCACAGAATCATCTGGATTGGAAGAGACCTCCAAGGTCACCTAGTCCAACCTAGTCCTAGACCTAACACTAACAAGTCCTCCACTAAACCATATCACTAAGTTCAACATCTAAATGTCTCAAAGACCTCCAGGGATGGTGACACAACCACTTCCCTGGGCAGCCCATTCCAATGCCTAACAACCCTTTCAGTAAAGAAGTTCTTCCTAAGATCCAACCTAAACCTCCCCTGGCGCAACTTGAGCCCATTCCCCCTCATCCTGTCACCAGGCACATGGGAGAATAGACCAACCCCCACCTCGCTACAGCCTCCTTTAAGGTACCTATAGAGAGCAATAAGGTTGCCCCTGAGCCTCCTCTTCTCCAGGCTGAACAATCCCAGCTCCCTCAGCTGCTCCTCGTAAGACTTGTTCTCCAGACCCCACACCAGCCTTGTCGCCCTTCTCTGGACTCTCTTGAGGACCTCCATGTCCTTCTTGTAGCGAGGGCCCCAAAACTGAACACAGTACTTGAGGTGCTGCCTCACCAGAGCCGAGTGCAGGGGGACAATCACCTCCCTAGACCTGCTGGCCACGCTGCTTCTTATACAAGCCAGGATGCTGTTGGCCTTCTTGGCCACCTGAGCACACTCCTGGCTCATATTCAGCCGACTATCAACCAGTATTCCCAGGTCCTTCTCTGCCAGACAGCTTTCCAACCACTCATCTCCCAGCCTGTAGCTCTGCTTGGGATTGTTGCACCCCAGGTGCAGGACCCGGCACTTGGCCTTGTTCAGCTTCATACAGATGACCTCAGCCCATCGGTCCAGCCTATCCAGATCCTCCTGCAGAGCCTTCCTACCCTCGGGCAGATCGACACACGCACCTAACTTGGTGTCATCTGCAAACTTACTGAGGGTGCACTCAATTCCCTCATCCAGATCATCGATAAAGATATTAAGATATTAAAGAGGACTGGCCCTAGTACTGAGCCCTGGGGGACTCCACTAGTAACTGGCCTCCAACTGGATTTGACTCCATTCACCACAACTCTTTGGGCCCGGCTATCCAGCCAGTTTTTAACCCAACGAAGCGTACGCCAGTCCAAGCCAAAAGCAGCCAGTTTCTTGAGGAGAATGTTGTGGGAAACGGGATCAAAAGCCTTACTGAAGTCAAGGTAGACCACATCCACAGCCTTCCCCTCATCCACTAAGCGTGTCACTTTGTCATAGAAGGAGATCAGGTTCGTCAAGCAGGACCTACCTTTCATAAACCCATGGTGACTGGGCCTGATCGCCTGGTTGCCCTTCAAGTGCCGCGTGATGACACTCAAGATAATCTGCTCCATGAGCTTCCCTGGCACTGAGGTCAAACTAACAGGCCTATAGTTCCCCGGGTCTACCCTCCGGCCCTTCTTGTAGATGGGCATCATGTTTGCTAGCCGCCAGTCGACTGGGACCTCCCCTGGTAGCCAGGACTGCCCATAAATGATGGAAAGCGGCTTGGCCAGCTCCTCCACCAGTTTTCTCAGTACCCTCGGGTGGATCCCATCCAGCCCCATCGACTTGTGTACATCCAAGTGCTGTAGCAGGTCGCCATCCATTTCCTCGTGGATAGGGAGGGCCACATCCTGCTCCCCATCCCCTTCCACCAGCTCAGGGTACCAGGTATCCAGAGAACAACTGGTCTTGCCGCTAAAGACAGAGGAAAAGAAGGCATTAAGTACCTCAGCCTTTTCCTCATCTTTTGTAACTAAGTTTCCCCCCGCATCCAGTAAAGGATGGAGATTCTCCTTAGTCCTCCTTTTGGTGTTGATGTATTTGTAAAAACATTTTTGTTAGGGTGGTCTAGTTTGGTTTCACTGCCTTATGAACATCCAATTAAGAAAATAGCTAGTGTGTCCTAATACCAATAAACTCTATCTCAGGTCTACACAACAGAAGTGTGAAGAAAAGAAAAGAAGAAAAAAAGAAAAGGAGTGAAATCTTAGATTACAGTATTTAGCAAACTGATACAGGAAAATATGCACTAGGAGTACATAAGTAATATACTTCCAGTTAACTTTTCGCAAGCAAAGATATATTCTCAGTATCTTGCTCTCACTAGCTGTGAATTTACTCGGAGAAGTGGAAGCAGCCTTAACCCTCCTTCACCATTGGCAAATAATTCATGAATACCTAAGAACAGAGCCACTCTCCTCCCCTGCAAGCCAGCATCTGCTCTAGCCAATTTATTCATATATTTAGTAGTAGTTTCCAATTCAAATTTCATAATGTGTAGTCCTGATATAACGGTTCCATACCATTTCATTTTTTGCTATTTATTTATTTATTTATTTATTTTTTCAATAAGAGCAAAATGAAGTTGTAACATGATCCGGGAAAAAAATCACTAGAATTTCTTATGAATTACTATGAATTTATAAATCAGATCCAGTCAGTGCCAGAGGTTTAAAGAATTAATATAGTATAACTATAGATATTATATTTTTACATGAAATATGTTTAGTATAAGCACTAATAAAGTTATTTTGTCATCAAAGATTTCTTACAGAGGCACTTAAAAATATTATTTCAAGAAAGAATAGGGTTGTTTTTCTGTGAATCCAAAAAATAAAATAAATTAATAAATGAAGATGTGAAAATGGGTATCATATAACTAGATCTATCATCTGCTTGGTTGGAGATTACAATTAGTTTAGTTATAGTTTATGAGAGAAATCCTAGAACCAGTGTAGTTATTGGTAAAACTCCCGCTGATGTCAATAGATCCAGAATGTCATGCTGTATAGCCAATGGAGATCAATAAAAAAGATTTTAGCCCAATAGTTAAAAAAGCCACCACCATTATTAATGAAAAAAAAAAATCTATTTAACATAAATTAAAATATGGGGCTCACCTTCTTTTCTGCTGAAACATACTTTCTCACCTACAAGCTAAATTAAATCTACGTTTTTACATCATGTATTAATGCATATTTTTGGAGGAAAGTGCTATTTTTGACTCAGGAACAGATGGGAAATTATATCTGATCAGTTCAGTCTGACTAATGCGAAAATGATATAAATGTAGTAATTGATGATTTATGCAAAAGAAGAAATTTTAATAGAAATGTGGATTTCCTTTAGCAAGAAAAATTCTGCATGTCTTGGTCAGTACACATTCTGCACACTAAAAATTTATTTCTCTCCACTGGAGAGAGTGGAAAGAAATACATGTACAGCATAGTCCATGCTAACATGTCTATGGAGGAGTGCTTCAGATAGCACATAATCCTTTTTTTTTTTTTTAATTTATTTTTTTTGTAATGAAAATATGCAATTCCCTCTAGCCATCCCAATAATTATTAATATTGCAAAAACTATTTTACCAAAAAAAAAAAATATCAAAGCTGAAATTGACTACAGAATTGATATATCAAATAAAATTGAATTCCAAAGTCAAGAGAGTTCCACTGCAAAACCAACAAATAATATCTTACATTTACCCTCAATTACAGTACCAGCCAGCATCATCAGTTCATCTCCAGCAGGTACATGAGCAAACAGGAACATCACACACTTCTTAATCAGATAATGTATCCTAAAAAGATATGACAAAACCTTTATGGAAATGTCCTATGAAATTAAATAGAATGAAACCAGCAGTAGGTTGCATAGAATTTTAATAAAGTGTTAAGATTTGTTCTCTTTGGAGTTAGCAGAGAAATCTGTTCTGCATCTCAGAATGTGTTTTAAAAGGCCAATTTCATAGAGAATTATAATCCATTTACAACCTTTAAAGTATCTCACAAACCTTGATAATTGGGACAGTACTGTACTAATTCATTAACTGGTTAAAATTTGTTAATTAAATTTTGGAAGATTTTTCCATAAGTCATAACATTACCAGGCTTAATTTCTTAATAGGTCAATGCTTTTACAAATGTGTTAGAGTTAAAGAAACTAAATTTGCTTAACATGGAATATGTTTTATCTTCAAGATGTGTGCAGAGATTAAATTTTTTTTTCCCCATTTATTAGTTATTTTCTTTCTTCCAAGAATTAGAGATAATAATTAGAGATAGTAAACACATTTTCACTGGTGGAAAATTTGGGATTAAAAAAATAAATAAAAAGAACCCTGACTGAACTGGGATTTATTTTTTATTGTTTATTTTTTTTCCCATTTCCTTGTTGAAATGATGGTGAAAGAAGACATACTTTTTTGGCTTAAGAAATCTGAAAATGAATAAGCAGGTAATGAAAGTAATGACCTATTTTTGCAAAGTTTGCTTTTATCATTATTAAAGCTTGTGATATTAAACTCAATATATTATTACCACTAAAGTTTTCTCTACTTATAGAAAATAAGACTGCTTAGTACTTGCTTTCCTGTGGATGGTTTTTGATACAGGATAATCTACAATAATATATTACAGAGGTGATTCTTATATCATTAATTTAACAAAGTGTAGAAGACACTTCCTTTTTAATGGGGGAAAAATGTCCTTGGCTATAACACAGGATCAAAGCTGTGGGCTTTTCAGCTTTTCTGGAAAGCGATGACTCATGATTCTCATTCAGAGTTAAGTGATGTCAGTGATGTATGCAATGCTGACAAACTGGAACACTGATTTCACCATCTTTCTTTTTATTATTATTATTATTATTTATTTATTTATTTATTTTGAGAGAGAGAGAGAGTCAAGAAGGACAAGCAGACACAGTAATACAGAACATCCATCACAGCTAAAGTATTAAGACAACAAGCTTTTGCCTCAGCATAGATAAAGTGATAGAAAAAGCAATAACTGAGGAAAATGAACCAATATTCTGTACATAACTTTACTTCAATATTTGTTTAACTTGAACCTGGGATCTGGGATTACATTCGGAAGAGAAACTTTTCATTCTGTGTTGAGCGTCATGGTGAAGCAGCAGGCAGTTTCTCCTTGAGGGGGACAAGCCAGGAGCCAAGGGTGATCCTGCACCAATAGGCACAGCCCTGCAGGGGTTGAACAGTGGGGGCAGAGCTGGGGACTGGTAACAGGGTCTATTGACAGCCCTTGTCATAGCAAGTGATGAACCAGGTCTGGTATCCCTCCCAGTTGAGATCTAATGGAGATGGGGACAGAGGCAGGCTGGAGACAAGGTCCAGTGAAGTCTGAAGTCTGTCTGGTGACTGTGCCAGAGACAAGCTACCTGCAACATATCTCCAAGGTTCACCCACAAAAACAATCCAGAAACAAGTCTGAAAACAAGCACACCTGTGAGAGCCCAGGTCAGGACTGGCAGCTGAGCTTGTACAGGAGTTTGCCTTGTATGGAAAATTATTGTGGTGATGTTAGCTTGTGCTGTCTTGCTGGCACCACCTCTTCCCAGGGGAAGGCGCACAATATTTGGCAATGACTAAATTAACTGTCTAGCTACTCTATCTGCTTACAGAGCCATTTCTAGGACAGGCATGGACTTTCTTTGACCATGCAAGAAACAGTCTAGTCTTGATTGCATGCAGACAGACTCTGGTAAGAGTAAGAAGAAAGACCGTGCGCCTCAGGCAGGTCAAGATAGATATCTACAAATCAGAAGAGGGCTGCTGAGGTGAACCTTTCCCCTTTTTAAGTGCACCAGCTTTAGGCTGAAAGGATTTAAGGACTGTAGGCCTCTGTAGGAGGTTTCTGTTGCATTTGGCACAACACTCTCATGAAAAAGTACATTCAAATGAGGAAAATGAAAAAGTGCAGTAAGCAAACTCCTCCACTGCAGCTGTCTGTAACCTCCCAGATACTAAAGGCAATAGCAACTGTTATGGTTTGATACTTCTCTTGCTTATAGCTGTTTGACACCAGAGACTCCAGTGACTTCAGATTAACACTTGTGTGGGTGGCAGAATAATCATGCTTTTGGCATTCACAAAGCTCTTCACTTTTGCTCCACTTTTAACTAATCACAAGAGCACCTCTATGGGGTAAGCTATTGCTATTTCCTCTGATTAAAAAAAGATAAAGGGGAACCAAATCAAGGATCACAAAGTTCAATAAAACAGTGATTAGGAGTCAAGAGTTTCTGCCTGTTTGCCTCATTGTCTCACAATGAGGCCAGATTCTAGGAAAAATCATGCTGCTCTACTTTGGGGCTTAGTGATGTCATCAGCTGTGCTCCTGCAGGAGAAACTTGGGAAGCTGAACTCAAGTCTTGGCAGGTAAAAGATCCTTTCCAGTTTATCTCCCAGGAACTCCATTGCACCCTGATGCACAACTCCTTAATATACTATGAGTAACTCCAGGATATTTGTGTTCAAGCTGCCCCTGGTGCACTTTCTATGTGCCTCTGGCTGGAGCTCTGGATGTAATACAGAATATAATAATTTTTTTTTTTTTTTTTTTTTTTTTAACAGCTTGCTTATTCCATATACAGTCCAAAGTTGTGGATCAAAAAAGGCTTATGGAGATGCTCTGAGACAGCAGCTGCTAAATCATTTTTTTGCAACTAGATCCATTAGTGGAGTGTTATTTGACTATATCTATTGTTCTTCTTATTCTCCAGTTCACGATAGTCACGAGTTTCCTTCCAATTTGCTTTAGCTGTAAATACAAAACAGGAGGAAGAAAACAATCTCGCCTTTGTGACACACAGTGAATTTGGCACTATATGTACAATGTGTTTTAAACTCAATTCCCTAAGAAGCTAGTGATTAGCAGATGTCAATGCCCAGTTTGCAAGTGGAAGCCAAGACAAAGACTAGAGACCCTCACTCCAACAATCTGGATATTAAGTAGGAAAGAAAATATTTTCCAAACATTTTACCTCTCTTTGTTTCCTAATGTGGTTGTAACAGTGTGGATTCAATTGGAACAGTTGTGCTGAAAAATCAGATTTTTATCAGTTTGGCATTTGCCTAGGAAAAATACAATACTGAGTCTTAAGTGTAGAGAAGGACAGGCAGTTTTAATGACTAGCTCTGCAAGAAATGACACTTAAAATGGATGTGCTTTGCATTCTGATTTAGCTGGAAAAATGCAGAATCCCATCATGGGATTAATTACATGCTCTTTGCTTGAGGTACAGTTCCCTCTCAGAGGAGGAAGCCAAAACCTGCATACCAGTGGGCTATCTACATGCACTATGTCATTCTTTAGAAGCTGTGAGGCCACTGCATATTTAGTCTAACAGCTTCTGGACCCTTAAAGTGGCTGCTGCCACTAAAATCATAGAATCACCAAATCACTAAGATTGGATAGTTCTTTGAAGTCCACCCCATGACAATGATAGGGTGGTAGGTCTCTAAGCCAAACTCCTGCTCAAAGCAGGTTCAATGCTTCAGAGTTCAGACCAGGTTCCTTAGGGCTTTGTATGGTTGGATTGAAAACCTCCAGAAACGGAGAATATACAGCCTTGTGGGCAACCTCTTACAGTTATCCTCACAGTTTATTTTTTCTTCTTATATTCAGTCATAAACTCTTCCATGCCAATTTATGGCCATTGTCTCATTCTTCTGCTGTGTACCTTAGTAAAGAGTCTGTCTTCATCTTCTCAGTAACTCCTTCATAGGCATTGGGGAGCTGAAGTTAGGTTCTCTGCAGTGATCCTTTTGCAGGCTGAGCAAGCCAGCTCCCTCTGACCTCCCTCACAGAGTGAAAGTGTGCCAGCTCTGTTGGTTGCCCTCTGCTTAGCTTGCTGCATTAATCTTTCTTGTTATGGAGGCCATAATTGGATGGAACATTCTAGATGTAGCCTAAAAAATGCAGAGTAAAGCAAAATAATTGCTCCTGATATCTACTGTGTTTCTGTTAATACAGCCTAGAATGCTCTTGGCATTTACCACTCCCAGGGCCCGCTGCTGGTTCATTGTTGGCCTACTCTCCAGAAGGGTCCCCAGGTCCTATTCATCAGAGCTGCTCCTCAGACAGTCAGTTCCTAGCTTAAAGCATTACAGGGGCGTAGTCTGTCCCAGGTGCAGGATTTTGCATTTGTTCTTGCTGAATTTCATGATGTTTCTTCATCGTATGTACATTCCCCTGAATTGCAGTCCTGCCCTTGAGTATACCTTTCTGTTTATTGTCATTTACAGACTTGATCAGGGTATGCTTTGTTTCCTCCTCCAGGTCACTGCTAAAGATATTAAACAGGGTCTCAGGATAGATCCAGAGGAATTCCACTTGTAACTGTCTTTATTTAGAGTATGAATCATTTAACCACGACAGACGAAGCTCAATTAATATACTAGTTTTTCACCAATCAAGTTTTTCTTTTCATGTAGATCCCACCTGTATACAGCAATGCTGTAATACTGTTGAAAGTTTTGTTAAAAATATGGTGAGTGAGATCCACTGCTTCTCCCTTATCTACAGATCTAAATTTCCATCACAGAAAGATCTCAGGTCAGTCAAACGTGACATACAATTGATAAATCTTTGTTCCAAATAATTTCCTATTCTTCACTCTGAAATGTCCTTCAGGAGGGCTTGTCCCACGTTTTTCCCAGGGTTTGAAAACTGTCTAGTGATAATGAAGGAGATTCTATAATACAGAATGGGAGTGAAAGGAGAGTTAAAATAAATGTAGCTAATGGAAACAGTCTTTCTTCAGCCTCACACATCAAAGAAATACTGCCTAAGTATTTGAAATCTTGCTTTCTTTGAGGCTTTTGCAGTTACACGCTGGAAGTTTGGACTCAATGTTAAGGTTTGCATTCTTTTTATAAAGAAGAGGATTTTTCCATTTTGTCAAATGTGGATTCACAATCTGGTACTCTCTCCTGACTTTGTGTATTTACATTGATCTTTTGGGAAGATTATTAATATTTTCCTTTTATAATACAGTCAGAGAGGAAGGCTATTTTGTACTACAATTCAACAGCAAATTTAGAAAGGTGGAAAATCTGCTTTCAGTTCCCTTCTTTTTCTTCATGGAGTGTACTATTTTTCAAAATTTAAGATATTGGGGAAGGAGAAAGAAAAGCTCTGGGCTCATGTGCCTAAGGATCTCCATTTGTGTTGCTGTGATTGTAATATGTTCATATTCAACATTTTCTATGGTAAATATTGCTTAAAACAATGGCACTAACCAGCTCTGAAGGCATCTCCTTGCAAACAATAAGGGTGTTCAACCATGATCCTTATAGGTGTATATAGTCTCATAGTTTGAAAGTATTGCCTTTAATCTTTGCAGTGATTTCTCATATGACAGTCTGTTAATTGCACCCAATGATAATTCATGTCTTTCTGAGCTTACGGTGTCCCTTTTGAGATGATGTCTAGATTCTGCATGAGTAAACAAAAAGTCAATGTATCTATATCCTGAACTTCCTAATTTAAGGTGACAAAAAGTCTCCTCTTGTCTACATTTTAATTAGGAGCAACACATCTGTGTAAACGTGTAGAGTCTAAAAATAAACTTTATTTTGAGAAAAAAAGATTGCAAAAAAAGGTACTTACAGTGAGGCAAAACTGCTAATAATTGTGATTAATGATAAAATAATGATTATGATAATATAATAATTGAAATTGCTACATTTACACCTCCTATTTTCAGTTAGCTCTAGGACACACTTCTAATGAAGAAATAAGAATATGAAAAGGCTTCTCCAAAATATTGCATTGGATAGTGTTTATTTTTACCCTCTCAAGATGACTGTAGAGGGGCTATAAAAATATTATCATTATTTGGTAACACTCCATCACCCATCATTTCGCAAAGTTTCAACTTACTTTTAAGGAAATAATTCAATTAGCCAACTTCCCAATTAGACTTTTCTGATGCTTTCTTCTCTGTGTTCCCTCTAACAATGTTCTTTACCAGCTTCTCCCTAAAACATACAAAGAGTTCTTTAAATCAGTCTCATTTTAACACAGCATATTAGTGCAAGACATTTTTAAGGAATGTAAATAGTAAGAAGCACACACATACCTGTTTTACTGAATAGTGACTGCAGAGACAGGCAATAAATAGATAAAAACCAAACATAGATATATACATCATTTCAATCAATTAATCAAACTTTAAGCATTTTTCTTACTACTCTTAGGTTAGATAAGACAAGAAAACAAGAACAGCTAGCAAGGCTACAATATTAATGAAATCCAGTCAAGCCATACTTCTTTTCATCTTGATTCAGGGAATGTCCAATTATTTATTTATTTTTATTGATCTTAGTTAAATTGCTACCCCAAAATATACATTTTTTAAATTCTCAGAATTATAGTTTGTGTCTAAACAGTTAATACATTTCCAATAGAGTTTGTGTAACCTCCAGCTATGGAAATGTTCTGGTCTAATGTCAAAATTATATGTGCTCTGAGTTGAGTTTGGACATCACCTTCTGAGATGCCTTCCAATCTAAATTATCCAATAATTCTATTTCATATTTTTCATCTTATACATTAATAGTCATAACAAATATAAAAGAAGACAATAAGAGAGGATAAAAGTAAACTTGTAAGGAACCTCTGCTTAAGTTCTGCCTCCCATCAGAGCTAATCTTTCAGGGGTTTTCCTTGGCAAGATATGTGAAAATGGAAATAAATAGCTAACATGACATTTTTTTCCCCATCTCACTGAAATCATCAAAAGCTGTATCCTTGCATGCTAGTCCTATGAAGTTTCTAGTGTTTGAGTGTCATATTATTTAATAGTCCACGTGACCAGTCAATAATGAAGTTGATAGAAACATTTAAATTTGGATTTCAAAAAGATTTGAGTTAAACCTGCTTTGAATACAAAGGTAACACAGCTGTGACAATTTGTTTTCTGTTAGCAACATTAATTTCAATTTCTACTGGTACCTTTATTTTTCCAGTTTCTTTTCTTCTACCTGCTAGTATTCTCAAGAGTAAAGAAGTCCCCTGTTTTGCTCCTGGTCCTGAATCAGGAACATGGGTTTATCTAAAGTTGTCTTTTTTTTTTTCAGTTAGTAACTCAGAAGACTGCTTCATTGGCATTGGATTGCCTGTACAATCAGAAAAAGAATGGAGTTGTGTTTGATGTGAATTATAACCATAGTTATAGAAAATGAAGTCCCAGAAAAATGTACTTCACAAATGGAAGACAGCTTTGGAAAATCTGCAAATATTTTAGGGATTTTATCATATATATTATTTTTTCTTTCTCTCTTTAAAGCTAGCAGCAACTTCATAATATTCCACTCTGTACAACAAAAAATAATTATATGTGCTATTGACAGGTGTTACCTGTATCAGTTAATTTAGATTGCCTAGTGATTTATGAGTGTTGTCTCTTTGTGTATGTGCTTATGATAAACTTAATAATCTTAATTGATTATCAAATAAGTTAGCTGATTTTAATTTAGCAGGAATATTCTACAGTATTTAAAGCAGATCTGAGTTCTGAAAGGGTTTAAAAGTTCTCTAAATACTGTGTTAATCTGCCCCACCCCCACACCCCTGAAAAAAAAAAAAAAAAAAAAAAAAAAGAAAGAAAGAAAAAGAGAGAGAAACCAAGAAAGCAAGAGATCAAGCAATGAAAGAAAGAAAGAAAGAAAGAAAGAAAGAAAGAAAGAAGGAAAGAAAGAAAGAGAGAAAGAGAGAAAGAAAGAAAGAAGAAAAAAGCAAAAAAGAAGGAAAGGAGAAGTAATCACAGTGTTCAAGACTTACAGCAACCTTTCGGTACCTAAAGAGTGCCTACAGGGAAGCTGGAGAGGGACTCTTTGTCTGGGATTGTAGTGATAGGACAAGGAGTTATAGCTTTAAAATGAAAGAATGTGGATTTAGATTAGATATTTGGAAGCAGTTCTTCCCGGGTTGAGGCACTGGAACACATTGTCCAGAGAAGCTGTGGATGCCCTAGCCCTGGAAGCGTTCAAGGTCAGGTTGTATGGGGCTTTGGGCAACCTGGTCGGGTGGGAGGTGTCCGTGCCCATGGCAAGGGGGTTGGAACTAATTTTTAAGGTCTCTTCTAATCCAAGCCATTCTATGATTCTGATTCTATAAGATATCTCAAGAGAGGACATCCTGCCAGGATATTTCAGGATTAGATTGCATAAAATGATCTTTCATTCCAGTATAGAGGAATGGAAAAAAGGATACATCAGCAATATCGTAATTATCCATCAGAAAGCATTGCCCTTCTCTGACATTACTGCCTGTGACTTTGTATTTGGCATCGACTACACTTCAAATGTGTAAATGACTGTGATAGGAAAAGTGTATGTGTAAAGATTTTTTTTTTCAGAAAACCTGTTGCACTAACACAATTGTGTTTTTATATCACCAGGAAAGGTTTTGTGGCCTGAAATGTGTTTAGGAATTTTTAGGCACTCATTACAAAAAAAAAACATTCTTCACTGAAACCCACTGAGCTTACTAAAACTTAGGGGCTCAAATTTCTTTAAATACCCACTTTTTGCTCTAAAATCCTGACCTAAACCTGTATACAAACTGTAAAAGTACAAAATGAGACCCATCAAGTACAGTTTTATTACTGAACTCCCACTGGTATAGATTCAAGCTGAGCTTTTTAGAGTATACTTTCTATACAGTGATGGTTATCCTCCTAAATGCAGTTTTAAATCCTATTTTAAAAATAGATACAATCAACAAAAGTGTCTTCATGTTGTTTACCTATTCTTTGTTCCCTTCTGTTCAAAAGTAAGTATAACTATTTCAGATGCCTCAATGAAGGCTTCAGCTCTCTGCCATCTCAAAGGAAATTCTAGCCTTGTTTGTCCACTTCATGGTAAAATCATGTGACATGCACAAAATAATTACAGATTCACTGGCCTGTGGAAGGAAAATATGATAAGAGGGATTCTAGCTCTGCCATTTAGACATTATATCTGAGGAACAGGTGAAGGGGAGAAGAGAAAATTCCTCTTGGACTGTGTGTTTTTACCCAAGGGCTCAAGGTTTTGGTAGCTTTTTGCTTCTTCTCGGAGCAAGGATGTGTCCTGTGCATTTGAAATGTGGACAAATGGCAAAAGAGGAGAAGGTTCTGTTTGGAAAATGGGAAGTAATACTTTGCCTAAAGATAAGAGTTTTACTTATTTCTACTTTATGTAATCAAAGCATCCCTATCAGTGCATTAGGGACAGTGAAAGAAATTGGGTAATATGGAAATAAAGGTGAGAAACTGAAGTCTGATGCTAGAAGGACTATTTCTCTGAGAAATTTTGTAATCATATTGAATGAGTGATTTTCTTGAAGCAACACAATATTTAGAAAAATGAGTAAGTTCAACATCAGTTTATGAAACATCTTGGCTTTTCTTCAATCAACTCTGCTTTTGTTTGTTTGTTTGTTTGTTTGTTTTATCAGGTGGCTTTGTCTAAATGAACCTTAAAAAAAAAAAAAAAAAAAAAAAGACCTCCTTTGTCAAGGAAATAAATTTGAATCGAAGTCTCAGTAAAAATGGAAAATGAATATTAAAATTTGGGCAATATTCTCTCACCTTTCTCCGGTCACTTCATGTTGCCTATTATACGAAGATCAGATTTGTACAGGGAAGTCATGACCACAGGAGTCTTTTTCCAGACCTTTCTTTGGCTACCTGAAAAAAGTGACAGGGGATCTATGAATGTCCACCTGAATGTCTATACAGTAGTTTTGTTGTTTTTATGTTGATCATATCTCATTATTTTTTGTTTTTCCTTCTGCTCTTTCTATTGTTCACTAATTTGATGTAAGATCTTTGGAAATTCTTAAATTACATGCAACAGACTAAAATAATAATTTATTAAATTATTTATTATTTAAATAATAATAAATAAATTAATAAAATAATTTATTAATAATATATTAGATGTTATCTTTATAGCGCAAAAGAATCATAGAATGGTTTGGGTTGAAAGGGACATTTAAAAATCATCTAGTCTTAACCCCTGACATGGGCAGGGATACATTCCACAAGATCATGTTGCCCAAAGTTCCACTCAACCCAGCCTTGAACATTTCCAGGGATGTGGCATCCACAACTTCTCTTGGCAACCTGTTCCAGTGCCTCACCACCCTCATTGTAAAGAATTTCTTCCTTATATCTAATCTAAATCTACCTCC